>NC_055958.1:19713571-19876071 GCF_018492685.1 Alosa sapidissima | reverse complement strand
TTGGTTTTTTTTCACTCCCAGCAGAAGGTGTTATAGATTACGGTCTCTCTCTCTCTTTCTCACCCTCTCTCTGTCTCTTTCGCTTGTTCTAATCCCCTTTAGCTCCCTTTTCAAATGCACTTTATTGATATCACAAAAAGAGAAAACATACAGCCACAGTATCTCTAAGAAGCCCGACAACACAAGCAGTGAAGGCCTGGATACAGACGTCTGTGTGGAACAGACAGTATACACGCACGCTCCAGCTTGACACCCCTCCCTCTCTCTTTCTGTGCACTTTTCTCAGTCCACCTCTCAGTGGGGTTTCAGTCATTACACCTACTTTGTTGTTTGCCTGTCTTCATCTCCAACTCAGTTGACTGACTGAAGCTCTGATAAGAGCCAGGCGCGAGGCACGGCATCCGGATAATATTGAGAAATCCACTGCCCCCATGCTGATGCAGGCTGAGAACCCGTAGGCCCGACGGAGACTACAGGAGTGACTATGGGTCTGACCCTGGAGACTGCTGAGTAAGAATCAAGATGATTCACTCTGCTCCAGGACTGAGTCAATATGGACACCAGCCAGAGACTGGATACAACTTGAAACCCATGTTTCCATGCGTTGGTGGCCAAAATACAGAGAGAGAGAGAGAGAGAGAGAGAGAGAGAGAGAGAGAGATACTAAACCACTTTTTTTTAACTATCTATATTATCTTCAATGTTTCCTGTTAAAGAGACTGACCGTATTTCATGACAGATAATTATAGCCTCCATTTTTTTTTAATTTTTCTCAGTCTGCATATTCACCATGAAGTGCACAGATTTATCAACGGATACTGACCAGTGAAAGGTTTGGAGGAGATAAAAAAAAGTTCAATGAAGTTATTGCCATGGCTGGATGGAGAACAGTAGAAAACTGCTTTCTACAGGAACCACCGATTGGTTGTGGCATGTTGAGAACACAACATAGGAGTGCAAATCAGGTTTTTCCTGTCAGGCCCCACACCTCCAGATTATCCCTCTGTATCAAATACAAACTACAGCACAGTCTCCGTACTGTACAAATAAGGTCATAGGAACTTGAACATGACGCTTGATAAAAAATGGAGAGGTCATATCAAGCCCAGGCACTCTACACAGTATAGTACAGAGGGAGACCGAATCAGACCTAGCAGAGGACCAGTACTATGCTGGTAAAATGTGGAAATGTTCATAAAGGGAACCAACTGCATAGTAGTTGATGCAGAAAAACGTGTTTGAGTTTCATAACAACCAAAGTATGTGATCTATACTGCAAGGTGTCCAAAACATACTTATATGTCTTTTGGTCATGGAAGTCATCCCAGATATGGTCATAATTAAAGAAACTAAAGGATCATTGCAAAACACGACATTACACACACACACTTCAAGCCCACTCTAGTATGCAAGTAATCATATTTTCTGATCACAATTATTAAAATGGTGTTGGTTTGTCAATTGTGGGTTCTCCTGAATTAAATAACTAACTAAATAAATAAATACATTCCAAGACACCTGCAAGAATTTTAAAAACAAAAACGTTTTATCAGTACGTTCCATCTGAGGGAATATGTGGGGGAGCAAGCGGCTGGGAAGGTACCACAAAGCACCTGGTACTGTAGCACTATCCAGATAAGAAATCTCTAGGGAAGCCAAGAGTATACTACAGTCATTTGCAGGATTGGAGTGCAACATGTGTCTCTTCTCCTATCATAGCAGTGCAACAAGGCAATCAGCTGCACCGAGATGTTCCACATTATGCACACACCACTTTACACTCTTTCAAACGGTTGATTTCTAAATATCTGTTTTTTCCATAGTTTGAGAAATATTAAGTTTACGTATAACATACAATATTACACAATATATTAGTTGCACAGAAAAATTGCATCATATGCATATGTATGTAAAAGTCAAAATTACACTTAAAGCACTAATTCAGCCACCCTTCCCTTATAGTTCCCTCAAGTATAAGTGTGCATTAAAATCACATCATATTTACCAACCATGACCATAAAGGAGAACATGCTCAATGAGTACACAACAGCAATCACACCATGCAAATGCAGCTATCCAGGGACTTGTTAAGGACAGCAAATTATTTGTTAAGAAACCTACTCCCATGTCCATACAGCACATTTCATGCAATTAATCCGCTTCATTTGTTTTCAACTTAACATGATAAAAGCTTCATAATCATGACAATATTGACTTTCTCTGTGGCTGCCACATTATTACCTACAGTATACAACTATTACTCTACCACTCCACTGGAAGCATCCAAGGTACATTTTACAATACCACATCATGAATCTTTGTCCATCTATTACTACTTACTGTATTACTGTACTATTGATTATTGAGGTGGGAGCCAATTTAGAACATTACAATACAAGTTTATGCCAGTGATGCATATTGAAAAAAGGAAGTATTGTAGTTCCTCCTAAACAAGGTTGAAAGATATACATCTGGTGGAGCATTTAAGAGAAAAAAACGAAACTGCAAAGGAAATGAGTAGAGAATTTACTTGTGTTTACGTGGAAAAGAAATTAGCACCGCCCAATTGCGTGGACCACTAATACATTTCAACTAATATGCCTACATATCAGATATAAAGATTTTGAATCAATTCATTAGGAACATTGGAGTATATGACAATGAAAATAGGAACTTACTAGTAAGATATCCATCTGATGTCTCCGTCTCCATAGTCATTGGGCAGGACTGTAGGAAGAAAGGAAGACATCCATTTAGAGTGGAACTTCTGACACTGGGCCCCTTGAAAAGGAGACCGTGTTTGCTAACCACCCACAAACATCTACAACCAACCATAGGCTCACTTCCACAGATCAATAAAAGCAAAGTTGCTAAAGTGAAGACAATTGTCATGATGTAATTTCAAGTCAAACACTTTTTCACTACAAAATGTCAGTTCGACTTCATTTGATTCGCATACTACAAATTATCATCACGTAACTGATTAAGAATCAGGAATGAAAATGGGTGTATAATTCCCAAATAATTCATTGAAATTATATTTATAATTATTTTCTGTTTTTATTTTCTTTATTACTGATCGCAACATATTCTTTATTCAACATATTCATAAATATTCTTTTAACATATGTATTTTTTGCAAAAGTATAATTAAATGGTATCAACATTTGAAATTGCCATTTGAATCAAAACGTCACTAGGATATTTAGCCGCTATTGACTGAACTGAACTGTCACAAGTGTCAAGTGCCTTGTTCCTCAAACAAAAGCGTAGAATGTAAGAGAAGTAACACATATAGCAACCAAATCATGATTCAAGCGATACATAAATACATGGTCTTGTTTCTTGAAATGGTTAAAAGGTCCTGTGAAAAGGATGCACTTCAACATGAAGTACTGCTAAGATAAGAACCAGGCCTGCAATAGTCAGATGTCAGCAGTAAACCAAGTCAAACGAGTAGGCTACCAGGCTGGGCCTATAGGACTACCGTTTCTTATATTCAGTAAGGACATACAGTAACTTCACATTTCACAAAATTAGTCATTTTTGGCCTGGAAATGCAAATATGTCTTGGGTCACTCGCTATCATCCCTGGGGTATTTGTTTCAATGAACAGTCGCTTGTTTAATAGTAGTCCTAGGCCTACATCATCTATTCAGACCTGCATCTAATATTCCACCAATTACAATTCATACATTTTGATGCCACATAAACATAAAGATTTTTTTAGTGTGAGGTCATTGAAAATCATTTACTGTTTTTTATTTGGAAGCCAATTTGTCATACTATGTAGGAGGATAACACATCAGAATGAGATTAACATGGAAACTGATGAAATTCAAAAGCTTTCTTGCTTATTTTTGGTTGTATCATTGTTCTGACTTCCTGTCAACAATGTAGGCTCATATTCAGTACAGAGTGGATTAACATCAGTGTTTAAGGAACTATCAGAACATCTACATGACATGATTTAATGTTCAGCAGCCACTATTGTCAAGAGCTAATGACAGATGCATTTGACAAATGAACGTTGGTTAGGCCTATTGACATCAAACTGATACAAACAAAAAGTGCAGCATCCACGTGCTGTGATGAGTTAATTCAGATAGGACTTATGGCTGAGCTCTATTGGTAGAAGACAGCTCGACCTTAGGTACAGTAGGCTATGTAAAGACTTTTTGTTAGACGATTTTCTACCATAAAATAATAATAGGGTAATTGTAAAAACACAGATTTGGCTTAATTAACCGGCCATGTAAACACTGTATCCATAAAGTATAGTAGGCCTAAGTTTGCTCAGGTATTGGACAACATATTTTGTAAGTTATCTTGAATGCACACACACTCACAGAGGGAAATACACCGAGAGTAGCAGAGAGACAGAAAGAAAGAACTTCGCATATGAATCTCTTAATCGACTACAAAAGACAAACAGATGGCAAGAGTTGTCAAATGAACTGTTGAACTGTCTTTACCTGTACGGGTCCCCTGAAGGGCTAACTGTTGAGCGGCCCCTCTAATTCGAGTTAAATGGACGAGCGAAAACCTCGAGGGATGCTTCGTATGATCCTAGATATTTTTGGCTTCCTATAGAAAGGTTCAGATAATATGAACGACGCAAGAGTTTCAAGCTCGTCTTTACAGGGAGCGATAGGAGGAGACTTTGCACCAAAAGTAGACTAAAAGAGTTAAGGAGCACGTTTACTCCTGGAGTAGCCTACGTCTGTACTTCCTTTGCATAGCCCATCAACTTTTCCACCTCACATACGACCCCACACCTGTTGCATGTAGACTACTTCAACAGAGAATGCCCTCAGTTGAATCTATTCTTCAGAAAATGTCTTGCGAGAAAACTCAGTAGTGATCCCAAGACGGTCAGTTGACGACAACACCGAAACAATCTAGGAAAATGGAAGAAAAAAAATAATAAACCTGATCCACCGGTTTCTAAGGAATTAGGCAAAGTAAGGGAGAGGGACCTGCCTATTTGCAGCAGAGAAAAGGAGTTGGGATTTCATCAGTTGGTTCATAGGTCGATACAATGGTAGACTCAATGATATTCGAACCTACCCTAACTACAGCCATTTTATGTAACACCAAGATTAATTGACCTAACATGTTTAATAGTAAGCTCTTTGGCGTAATGAACATGGATTGGTTACCATAATATGGCAGGGTATCAATTTACCCCCCTCCAAATCCACCAAATAATTTCAGCAAAGATAAATAGATCCAAGGTCTGAAGGATACAATGGAAGATTTGTACTTACAATGCGCATTGCCGCAGTCTCAACTTTGTATCCACCACTGCAATCCTTCTGTAGCAACAAGTGATCCGATAAGCATTTCTTCACCTGTCACTTGAGAGCGCAAGTCATTTATCGACGCACTTGTCTGTAAAGCTGACACGATACTGCAGTCCCGTTTTACGTGCTTTCGGGTTACTTGTCACAGTTAAAATATAGACTTCGCGAACCTTCTAATCATAATTCACTTGTGATAACTGTTTTCGTTTATACTGGTAATTCCCACATTGCCTTGTATGAATTCTTATTTTATTGTTTGCATGTTTGTTTTACCTCAACGCTGGGATGGAACCTTCCCGGTCGTCACTTTAGCGCGAGACATCTCAAGCATTTTGCACACTCGCCAGCACTGCTGTGTAAAGCTGAACTGTAACGTATTTTTCAACTGCTGCAGTTATTCCTTCGTTTACTTCCTCCATCTTCGAAAGCACAGATAGCATGCAGAGAAGCTATTCTGGTAACTTGGTCTAGCGCAGAGAAACGGATCCCTCTGCGAAAGCTATAGCCTAATATCTGCATTCGGCAATCGATTGCAGGACTTAAAGGTTGATGTTACCATCGCTGACATTGTTAATGACATTTATTTTACGAGTTTATTTATTGTAATACTGAATATTACACCCACTTTTGATATTCAATGGTTTGTTATAGCCTACTTTTTACACATTAGACCAATGTCCCACACAATATACACAAAAAAGACAAGGACCTATTATTATTGTTATATAACATGTAAGATGTAAGATACATCAGTAAGTCTTAAGTTTACAGAGGAATCCTCAGTGGGTTATTCTAGAGAACTGTATGTCGGAGAACCTTTCAAAGACGGGTAAAAGACCCCAAGGCCTCCACACTTGTTGCACATTTTACAACATTGGGAGGGAACACCCTTCACCCTGGTGTGTGCAGAATAAGCTATTTAATTGCAAAACACTTTCTAAGAGTGAGAAGTATTAACTGAACCAACGAAGGTTTTTTTATGTGGAAAACACATGTTGAAAATGTCATACAATGGGTTAAAACGCTCGTTTTATCAGACAGGCACCACATGTCAATTTCATCATGAATGCCATTGTTTTACAGGTAAGTGAGGTTATTCTGTAAGACTCCCTCTTGTGGTCAGTAAATGGCAAATCTTGCATGACCTACTTGGAACCAATACAGGTCATCTTGTTAGGATGGCTAAAATATAAAATTGGCCTTTGTGATAACTTAAATTTAACTTACACACACATGATCTTTCTCCAACACACACACACACAAACAGAGAGAGAGAGACAGCTACGGAATAGGTGCACTTACTTTTTCACAAACACACATGATGCCTCATTTCATACTTAAAAAATACACAGTTCTGGTAAAAGGTCCAGCACACAGAATGGGCAGATATACATTGAGGAGCAATTTTCTGAATTTGACAAAAAGTGCATTAGATTAGATCAGTGGTTCTCAGTGTGGGGTTTAAGTATAATTTTATATGACAAAGTTGAGGTTTATCATTTTAAAAATTCATCTACAGTCTACAGATGACACCCCTTTTCACCCATAAAACAAGCAAATGGTGTCTATTAGCTCCCACCCACATTAACATTTAGCTTGAAAAAACTTTACTCAGGTCATGAAGAACCATTCCTACTGCTGCTTAGCTTTGCTTATTTGTCACCGAGATAGCTGATGAATGTGTAGACATTTTTGAGTCAGTCCATGTCGACAAGTGATGCAAAATCCAAAATGGATGAAAGACCAAGTTACCCACCTGCCAGAAAACCTGGATACCAGGTAAACCAGGAAACCAGGATAGTGGACCTGGCCACAATTTCAGAGAATACAAATGGCATGCTTGCAGTAATTGTTATGGTGTAGTCAGAACTAAAGGAGCATCTTCTTTGGGATAAATAAGAAATGGTTCTTCTTTTTAGATCAAAACAAAGTCAAATTTACTCCATAGTCAACTGTTTCCCCCTCATCCTTACATAAACAGATCTAAGTAGGCATTAAGTCAAGTCAAGTCAAGTCAGTTTTATTTAGTATAGCGCATTAACAAAACATCAGCAATGGCGTGTTCTCATAAATCCTGGGCTTGTACACCATGTCACTATATGCTGCCATACGTTTAAAAACAAAACATCATGATGACTGATACCCATCAGTGTGACTTTTTTCTGGTAGAATCACTACAAAACAAAGAAAGAGATCAGTCATACTGTCTTTCTCATGGCCATTTGATCCAGTGTTACGTCTGTTCTATCATTTACAGTTGCCTGTTTTCATTGATTCTATGACACATTATATGTAATTTCCATTATATGTCACAGTTTCTGTGAAACCTTGAAGTGCAGTATCAAGTGATGAAAGAAAAACTAGTTTATTTTTTCAATGATGCTTTAAGCACTATACAATACTTTTAATGGCTATGTCCAAGTTAATTCAAAGCCGAAAGGCCTAAAAAATCACAGGTGTGTTATATATTTTCTAGGTCACATCAGAGTTGTGTTGTTGCATGGCATCTTTTCACACTCAGTGCTTACGTGTCTGTTTACTTTACACCATCAACCCTTGATACGCAGTGTGGTCCCCATCAATGGCAATCGCTTATGCGCTCCACCAAGTTTCCACCACTCACACGCACTGTTTGAAGTGGAGGAGAAACCGTTAAGCAACCCCTCCCTCTCCAACCCCCTCTTCTCCCCAGGTTACTCTCTCTCACTCTCTCTGTCTCTCTCTCTCTCTCTCTTTCTGTGTCTCTCTCTCTTTATTCCATGGCTTCAGCTAAAACACCACCTGTGTTTGGGGTTTCCATGACCCCCCCCCCCCCCCGCCTGTGTCATCAGTCAAAGGCCTCTGTGATGACATTAATGAAAACTGACAAATACACTGATTAAGGCCATCTTTAAGTTAACATCTTCAAATCAAGCTGTTGGTATATGTACACATTTGCAAAGTAATTCATTTTTCTGGAAGAAAATATCATTAGCAACTGTTTTTATGACATCGGTCCAGCTGTATCAAAACTGAATTATATTGAGAAACAGATGAATGGTAGTGTGGGTATCATCTTTGTTGGGATATCATTTCTGCTAGGGACGTCGTAATGGAGTGACGTGTTGCCTCCTGATTTGCCCAAAGTTGAAAGCTGAAGTTGGCTGGATTGAGAGGCATAGCTCCACATTAAGGGAAGGGGAAAGGGGGAAAGGTTCTATTGCTTCCTTCCATTATCACTTATCTGGAGTGCCTGGGTTGCTGCTTCTGTATGGTTCTATGTTGGTTCTGACCATGGGCGTAGAAAGAATAATGTGGGTGGGACATTTTAGCGTGGGTCTGGGGTTCCTCCCCCATAATGTTTTCAACTGAGTACATGTAATTTCCAGTATTCTGGTGCATTTGAACAGGTGCCCTACTGCAGAAGGGCCATAGGTTACCTAATTTAATTCCGCCATACATCCTGACCTCATGCATAAGCGAACATATTGGCTGAGTTGAGCTTTCTTTCCAGAGTAACAGAACTCATGCTGCATTTGGGTTTAATCTTAAGACAAAGCCACTGTTGTTTTGCTGTACTGTTGTCCAAATTATACTTAAACCCCACACTTTTTATTTAAAAAAGCTCAGTTCACTTGTTTTTAAAGGTTGAAGTCATGATATAGCCATTAAAATAAAGGCCTTGTTTATATTTTTCAAAAGACGAGTGCCTTGGATTCTCTTTTTCCTTTACATGCTGTTGTTCTGTTCAACTGAAGTATCCACTTGTTTTGCCCCATAATAGACAGGCTATCATCTCTATCCTGGCAGTTAAACATCCACATCAGCCCCCCTACCACAAATGCTAATTTATCCTGTCGCCACTGAGCCCAGGTGACCACCGGCATCACACTATCTGACAATATTTTTCTTAGTCACCGAGAGCCAGCCAACCACAGAGCACTCCCTGAGTGCAGTGTTGTATAAAGTACTAGAAAGCAATACTTGAGTAAAAGTACAAGTATCGTACTAGAAAAAGACTTTGGTAGAAGTGAAAGTTGCCTTTTAGAATATTACTTAAGTAAAAGTCTTAAATTATCTGATATATACTGTACTTAAGTATCAAAAGTAATTTTCTGATATTTAATGTACTTAAGTATTTGAAGTAAAAGTAAAAAGTAAAAAGCAAGCGGTTTTATTTTGAACTTTTATTGTAAACTTTATTTTGGCTTTCTTATAGTAAAGCATAAAGCATATTCAGGGTTCCCATATCTTCTCAATCTCACTCATCAAATCAAATCACATTTTTTTCTAGGACTTTTTAGGCACAATTCTCTGAAATGAAAAATAAATAACTTATTTCTTTCACAAAAAAAAATGACCTGCTTGTAGGGAGAACATTTTGGTCATGTGGCATGAGCATTTCTAGGGCTTACTCCCCAGGTCACCGTCACTCACATACACACACACAGGCCACCTATGTCCAGCAGCTACTAATATGCCAGTCATTAGTTGAAACTGAAAAGGTGTCTGTTCATCTTCAAAAGAAGCTGGTTTTCAAAGTTGCCAGAATTCAGTGCCCGGGAGTTTCAGGCCCAAGACCGACCATAGTGGTGGAAATTGGATAAATTAAGCAACATTTCAGCTCTTACTATCCTGTAGTTTTTATTAGTACCATGGTTCAACAAATGTGTAAAGGTTATATAATAATTCACTTCAACTGAGAAGTTAACAAAAAATATTCCACTATTCCACAAGTTACCAAAACAGAAAGAAAGAAAGAAAGAAAGAAAGCCTTTGAAATGTAGCCTATCCCATGCTTCCACAAAGAGGCATATTGAACTAATGTTTAGGCTACATGTTTTTTGCATGGGTAGGCATTATTGTTGTTTGGTGATTTAGCCTACTCCTTTACTACACCCTCTTCTGAGCAAACAAGGCATAGGTTTATCATGTAGGGTAATTGCTCTTTCTTACATTAAATAACTTTAATTTATCCTCTCTACTTGTCCCTGTAGTCATGGCCTCCTCATCACTAATTTCGGGCTCATCATTTTCAGTGGTCGACTGGTTGATCTGCTGCTCAGTCTCTCCTGGCCTCTTTCTACCCTCCATCATTCTTGACGCTTGTGTCTACTGTAGGGCCGGCTTGGCTATATGGACCCAACCAACTCTTTTTGGGAGGGGAGAACTCCCTCACATAGGCTACAACCCATGCAGAGGCATTGCATTGGTGTCATGCACAGAATGCGGAACGTGTCCTACTTTAAGAAAAGATAGACTAACGTGACAAATGTCAATATTTGTTTCCTAGACCGGCCCAAAAGTGAATCGGCCCACCGGGAATTCTCCCGATTACCCACCCCGGGCCTGATTCAGTCTTACTCTTTGTGGACTGAAGACAACTCCATGGATAAATAGCCTTTCACAGGCCGCTAGGGCAGGTAGCCGATATACAGAAACATTTCTTGCAAATACGGCCACGGGTGTATGACGTTATATTCACCACCCTGTTCACTCCGTTACATTACAACACTGCCTGAGTGACAAAACACGGGCATCCCAATGATTTGAAGCATGACAGCAATGGACAGGCGATTACAGCTCTGCCTCAAACCTCAACAGTGAATGGGTACTTTGGTGGCACCCTAATGGATATCATTATATGTTTCTGTGTTTATACATGTGCGTGTGTGTGTGTGTGAGAGAGAGAGAGAGAGTACATGGATGGATTGTAAAATCAAGCACCCTGGGCACAAGAGCCTCTTGGCCCCCCAACTTGATGCAAACTGCAGCAAGTGACTTTAACTACCCTGTGTACTTACTTGTAGGACCAGGCACACTTCCACCATTAGAGATTAGAGATTTGAACGAAATCTAGTTTGGTTCTTACCAGGGCTTTTACTGCCTCAAATATCCGATTTTGTTTACCACGCTCGGAGGTTAGTGCTGGGCTGGTGGGTGCTTATTCCCAACCTTTCTCATGAACGGTTAGCCCGAGAATTCTCGTGGGCAAATCAAAATTCCACTGGAGCTCCAAGCGGATTTGTACACGCAGCCTTACAACACTGTTTACAGCTCTTCGAGTCACAGTAAAATGTAACTTTTGGTACATAGCTCATTTAGAGAAACTTATGCTGTGGGTGCTTGCGTTTCTTTAGGAATCCGCCGTCTTGTATGTCATATATGTTGGATTCTGTACTAAGCACTAAAACAAGTTGGATAGGTTGGATACTTGGATAGGCCCTCTCCTCTTTAGCCCAGATAAGCCCATGATTTCCAAAAAGAATGGCAAATTTTGATTGGTCTAACCACAGGAGCTTTTTTCATGTCACCTCAGTTCACAATTTTGGCTTCAGTTTTTTAATTGAGTATCAAACTGTGCACATAGACAGTGGTTATCAGAGGTTTTCCTGAGCCCATACAATGACAGGTCTGTGTTGATGCAGTGCCATCTGAGGTCCAAAAGACCACGGCCATCCAATTCATTTTTCATCTCTTTCCCTTGTTTGCAAAGATTTCTCTGGATCCTCTGAATGTTTTGATAATATTATGTCCTGTAAATGATTAACTTCTAGCCTAGAAATCTAGACGCACCCTAGCGGCAGCAAATGTCATTTGCAGCCAGGGTAGTCTAGCAACTCTCCATTGGAAAAATGAAACTTCTATTAGGCCAATCACATCGTGTATAGAGTCAGCAACGGTTCTGTGTGAATTTCCTGCTACTTGAAAACAAAGAAGATGGATGCTGCTGCTGGTGAACAGCGGCCTTTGAATCGTCACTCGAGTTAAGATTTCTTTAAATTGGCAAAAGTTTTATCAACTAGCCAACTAGCTCCGCTGGTGGGAAAATGCATGGGACTCATGAGTTGTAGCGCTATCCTATTTTGTGAAGAGGAAATTTGAAAGACAACCGTTTATCCCACCCCTCGGATTAAGCCGTGCCAATGGTAAGTTCCCAGACCCCACATCTTGATGTGGGTCTGGCTCGTCAGGCTAATGAACTCCCCAAATACTTCACCATCTTAAGCTTAATGCATCTTAAGAAGCATTACATTTACATTGTTTCATCATTTGTGCACACAGGTTTACACAGAGTGATGAATACCCCTACATCTTTACTTCTAAGAGACCCTGCCTCTCTGGGATGCTCTTTTTCATACTCAATTGTGTTAACAGTTACTGTAATTAGTTGTGAAATATTCCTCCTTTTGTTTTCTTTATCATTACAGAACTTTTCCAGCTTTTTGATAACCCCTCCCAACTTTTTTTAAACATTTTGCTGGTATCAAATAAAAAAGTAACATACATTTTCCATGAAATAGTCAAATTTCCATTTTCAACATTTGATATTCTTTTCTGTTTTGGGGTTGTATAATAATCAAACATTCAGACTGGGGGTCCATGTGTCCCTTTGTGAATTGGTATAGGGGCCTTATAGGGTCTATCAATAGTTAACCTAGGAGTCTGTGGGGCTTACTCCATGCAGGTTGTCCCAGTCATCTCTGGCCTCCTGAGTGTGTGTGTGTGTATGTGTGAATGTGTGAATGTGTGTAATGCCAGTTGCAGCACCCCCCATGGATAGCATTCATGAAATTTGGCATTTGTTGTGTAAGCACCCAAAATTTGGTGTAAGCATACCAAATCATAATGCCTGAAGCGCCTCTTTAGATAGAGAAATAGAAATATCCTAGAATTTCACAAAACTTGCATCTAGTGGTTGTTGTAATGAAATGTGTGAAATTTTGTGCGGTTCACACCTTCTCACCTCAAGATATTGGCAACTGAAGTGCCTAATTATTGCATTTACATTTTTCACTAAGTGCTACACCATAAAAGGGTAGTTATTGGCTAAGTTGACGTGACTCTTTGGGCCCTAATTTAAATGTTAGGCAAAGTGTGAAATCTAAAGTCTAACTAAAGTTTGCTCAATAACTACACAAAATTTGTTTGCCAATGAGAAAGATCCTAAGCACAAACATTGGTGTGTCAGCTAAAGATGTCTCATGCCAGATGATGCCATTAGATGTCTCACGCCAGATGATGCCGTTAGTTCAGCTAAAGATGTCTCACGCCAGATGATGCCGTTAGTTCAGCTAAAGATGTCTCACGCCAGATGATATTGTTAGTTCAGGCACAAGAACTCTGCACATTTGCCCAGCATTCAAATTAGGGCCCCATGAGCCCACGCACCACAAACAAGCGTTTACACATTCTATTCCCTATCAGCCTATGAGGGTTCATGACCACCAATGTGCTAGCACTGAGGTCATAATGATGGAGGAGTAAATATTCCATAGAAGACAATACTGGCACTCATTTCATAAAAACATCAAATTAATTTAAATACGTCATGAGAAATTACTGTCTCTTTTTCATGGATTCTATTATTTTAATTAAGGCTCAGACATCACAGGGGGTTGTTTGCCATGCTTTTAATGTTTTTCATTTAGAACAAAAAGCTTGTTTAATCATATAAATCTCAATGACGTTATCCATTTAGAATTCCATTTACTTTGCAATAATTGTAGCCTACTCCACATGACGAAAAAATAGAAGAAAAAGAAGAACGTATCTAAAATGTCTGAATCACTTCTCCATTTTCTTTGTTTTAAGATGGCTGTCTAAAAATAATAATTGGATTATATTAATTTGAGTTTACATTTTTTATATAAACAGTTACAATGCTGCAGCTTCTGAGATATAGTTTACTCAACCTTGCCAACTGTATGGTCTTGCAAACCCTCTGAAGATTTTACGTGAAACCCCTCCAAACACAGCATATAAAAGTATTTCATTTTTACTTTTTGAAATAATGCTTTGCAACAAAAGGATGCATGGTAAAGTAAAGGAGCTGTTGCTATCAGTAACCCGGATACTTTGCACATTGTGGTAACATGCAACTAAGAGACAACAATTAGAAAAATAGAAAAGGTCAAAACCATCATCCTCATGAGCAAAGGAGCTTCCTCTCATAACACTCTTCCATGCATATGAAAAACAGCATGCGTCATTAACACTTTCTGCTCAAAAGCAAGAGAACGGCTACTGAAAAACCTCAAGTGAAAACGATGGCAAGCACCCTTGGGTCAGAGCACTTGGTGCTGGATATTTTGTGCAATATTTGCGAAGGATGGAGGACGTTGGCACTCAGTGAACATGCAAGCATGCAGATCAAGCTACAGCTGTCAGTGCAGCCCGTGACTGCACTGCACTTTTTTTGACAGGAAATGTTTTCATCGCAAAGATGGGAAATAACCCAAAATGTTTTGAAGGAGAGTGCCATTTCCTCCTGAAAGACTAACCAATATCTTGAGCTAATAAGAATGAAAGTTTACACTTGTTCTGATATTTCAATATCGATTTACATTTATTTTCCTACAGAAAGCATCTAATTCACAGACAGCTTTTGAGGGAATTTCTCATTCATTGAAATTAATAAAACGTGTGATGTTAAACACATGATATCTGCACATGTCAAAGATATTTATTTCCTTTTTGTATTTGGGTGTAGAGCTGGTGACAAAATGAGCAAATGAGCAAAATAACTAAACTGTTGGAACACATCACTACCTCTGTCCACAAGGAGATGGATCACTTTTGACTCCACAAAGTGAATGTTTGTTCTGTTGCTACTGCCACAGCTACACATAACATCTGCAAAAAAAAACCCAACAACAACAACAACTATTGTTATCATCACTGTCACCATCATCAAGAGGATAAGGAATGCATTCCATGTGATGCTGACACTGCTAGATGGCAGTGTTGGACCTTTCAAGCCACTGACCACTATCCACCCAAGATCCACTCCACACTGGTTGGCATTTGTTTTTTCCATGTTTCAGTCATACCCGACACAATGACTGAGCAGTGGTGAGTCAGTTTTGAGAATGTGAGTGAGAGGGCACAGAGTTCACGCAGGTAATCTGACCGTAAATCGATTCACGTCATCAGTTATAGTAATCTTTAAGCACACTGTAAACAGACAGTCAGTGGCAGTGCTTGACACAATGTTAAAGATGAAATGCTTGCAAACTACTCCTCTCTATTCATTCTAATCCAACCGATATTTCTACTTCCAGCAATACAATTTGGCTGTATTATTCCCCCACTGATGTTCCATTTCTCCTTCATGTATGCCAAACACATTAAAATTCTGAAATGGCTGTAGCGCAGCCTAGAAGCAAGACTGTTTTCGCCATGACTCTGGGTGAGCCCTGATGAATGGGGTCCTTATGCATGCTGATGAAGCAGGTCCCTCTCTCTCATCAGGGCCTGAGACGAGGACGGGGAGCAGAGGCGAGACTTATAGAGGCGTGCGAAGGCATTCATCCTCACGCCACTGCATATCTTAATCAGACACAAGATGGAGGGAGAGATGGGGGTGGGGGCTGCATTGTATTTCACAGCTTGAGAGATATTGGGGACAAGAGTTGCCTGATGAGTCTGGGCCGAGACATGTATGTTTGCTGTCCTCCCACACCACTAACATTAGACAGGCTGCTATGCAAATGTCTCCTCTTGTTGTGTATCACATTCTCGCCATCAGTTCTCATATGTCTCATATCTAGCTAAATAGCACTTCCTCAACCATTCATTCCTTAAAGGGGTGGTTCAGGATTTTGGACATAGGACCTCTTTTCCAAGTAAGCAAGTGTGATATTTATCAGTGGAGACCGTTTTCAACACGTTTCATCCAGTCCTTCTAATTGCAGAGTTCGCAGGTCAACGGTATGTGTTAGCTTGCCACTAAAAACAGTCTTATCCACTCCAAAGTACACCCGAGGCAAATTCCAGACAATCGATGTAAATGTCTGTGTTGATAGAATAGTGTAAGAAATACAACTACCCTCGCATCGTGTTGCAATAGTTATACTTTGTTCCCAGTGAGCTGCCTGCATCAACAGCGGCGCTTGGGGAGCAGTGAGGTCTATTCCCAATATTGATAATCCTGACAGCCTCCTACAAAACTTTATGCGGAAATAGATGTGCACTGGCAGCAAAGTAAGAATTATATTGATGTACGGCATCTTTCAAGGGCAGCTCCTCTAATGAAGGGCAAACCACTCATTCATTTCCAGTCTGTCAAGGAAATTTGTCACTCAGGAGATTGCTCCTTTTTTATTGCATTCCCCTGTAATGACTATGTTTAAAATAGAATCTCTGGGGTAGGGTCTGGGTTTTGGGCGACCAAGGTGGGATTCATGACCTGATTGTGTGAATGTGAGCACACCTCCAACTCAGAAACTCATCAACCCCTCATCTCCCACTGCAACTGAGGAACTCTTCCTTCGCCGCCGTTATCAGTCACTCCATGGAGAGCAGATGGCAATATCCTGACAACAACAGTGTCATCTTGTTTCTGGCTGAAACAGAATCTCTGCTGTCCAAGGCTTCAGGGAAACGTTGAGAGCTTACAGGCCTTAGTACCTGCCAAAAGACATTTCCCAAATGGATATGGCTACCATGGCTTGTTCCAAGAGCAGCCAACTTTGGAAGAGATGGGGCTTGGATTTGACCCTGATGTGGCACGGGCCCACTGTTTCAGTTTCCATTTCTAATGTCAATCTTAGTTGACGTTGTTCCTGGCCATACTAAATGAGGTAGGTAGGCGGGTAGGTATAAAACAGTGTATTGAAGCATTGAAGAGGATCTGAATTAACTACAATTATTCAGAGGTATAGCTTCTAATACAGAGGATGATAGCTTATTAAAGTATGAGATATTGCATCAGAAGATGTGTTTGTAATTTGTTTCTCTTTCCTGTGATCTCACGGTAGGTGTTAGTGTTCTTTATGATGCCAATTCTATTTCAACTCAATTTCATGAAATGACTGTCACGCCATTCATTCATATACAAAACATGTTTAGGCAGTTAAACACATACAGTAGAAGGTCAGTCAAACTGATACACTGATAGACAGAGGAATATCTAACATTTCCATACTCTTTTTTTGAAGTCAGTCTATAATAAAGTGAAAAAGCACTTACCCATAGTTCTTAAAAAAGAGCAGGCTTTAATAAAATCTCATTTGTCACATACTGTGACACTGAGCCCACACAGGCCCAAGGACACCTTGCTCCATTTGTTTGCCCAGCAGCATTGTGAATTAGATTTGTTACAGGCCATGTCATCCCCAGATGACCTCAACACTGCTTCTTTCACTAGAGAATGAAATGGAATTTCTTTAGGTGCTCTGTTAAATGAATATCCATTGTGTTTTGCGGAAATAATTTTGGATGACTGCTTTTCCAGCCAGCTGTTCATAATGTGTGCTTGATGTTGACTCAATCCGAGTTTAAATGTGACAGCACCTGTGGTCGTAATAGTTTTGTTCATATTTAAGATGAGCTTGAGAAACATGGTTACTGGAAATCCTGCAGGGAAATGAGAGGGTAACACTTTTCAAAGAAGTAGGCACGAGGTGTTTCTGGAAGGTGGGTGCATTTGTCTAGCCATGGAGATAAGAGAGAGGGTTGGGTTTTCAGTTTGTATAGACTTGAGTCATCATGTGCCTCCTACACTAAGGTTATCTCTTACCATCTCCAGCAAAGATTTTTGATTGAAAGTACGGTACTGGAGAAATGAAAAGTGTACACATCTTCTGATGCAATACTTTAAATACTTACAATATGATTAAATGGCAATGATACAGGTCTAGTTTTTAAAAAAAAAATTTTTTTATATATAATAGCTCTGATCTGCACAGCATATGCTTTGAACTTAAGTGTGATTTACAAATGAAAACAAACATGATTGACAAAGCGTTGTACAAAAAGTTATATTGGAGGTGAGTTTTGTGAGTAGCTCACAGTATCTTCAAAATTATTTGGGTAGCATAGGTCAATCAAAGGAGATAAAAGAGGCACTTTGTTTTTACTACAAGACAAATTAGTTTGTTACTGTTAATTAGAGAAACAAGCATGATATTGTAGTTACCATCCTGACTTAATAATTATGAATTAATTGTGGATTGGAGAAGGCCCGTGTTATAGCTTTTATTAAACACAAGTAATGTTTGATTATATTTTTTTCTAGTAGGCTACTTCATTTTTTATCAAAACATTGATGTTTAGTTGTCAGCCATCATAAGTTTTAATTAAGCATAATTGTATGTTTTTGTTCAAATCGTTGAAATTATGGATGAACAGTAGTTTCAGTAAAATATAATGTTGAGTCAAAAGACCCCAAAGCCCTCTGCAGCAGTGCACAAAGTTGAGTGCACATGCTGAACACCTGCCGTCTGTACACAGACCACGGTGCTCCAAACCACAGCTTTGTGTTCCAACACACCCCTCGACAACAGACACCATCCAGCCCCCATTTCTTTTTTTTTTAAAGAAAAAAGTTAAACCCATGCAACCAAACAAGATCCGTGGGCAGTTGAGAAACCTGTGTCCTTTGCTCTGGAGTTTTGGCAGGTTTTAACCTCACACCTGTCTGGGTGCCGTGTGGGAGGTGAGCTTACCGAAAGAGACGTGACGGGCAGATGGGATATGATGTGTTATTCACGGAGTTACAGCAGCTCCAGTAAAGCACAAAAGCACGGCGAAAACTCCTTCAACGCCGAGTGTCATGAAGGTGAAGAGCAGCTTTCCCATCAGCAATGATAGTTCAACAGGAAAGAATATGTCGTAAGTTTGACATCAAGATTATCAGGCATTACTGAAAACTCCTGTATTATAGGCTATGTAAGAACAAACACAAATCTCATTGTAAAAAGTTAGAAAGAAATACAAACATGGCTTGATTAGGATTCCACATCCATTTGCCAATCAAGTACTGGGTCTGCTCATCAGTACCTATTGGCAATGAAACAAATTCCACTCAAAATCATCTCATCTTTGTGGTTGATAAAAGCAACGGCACGTGAGACTGAGGTACTGTAGCATAAGGGTAACATTTTTCTGTAAGTACGGCTGGCCTGTTCTTGGTATGAGTCACAGCTCTGACAGTCACATGGAGATCAGTGAGGCAACCACATTGGGGTGATCATAACACCCTAGGTTGCACCCTGGGTACACATCTGTTCTGGATTAGAGCCCTGGCATCATGCATTTGCCTGTGTCCACCTTGTACAATTTAAAAACGAGCATACAATTTGTTGTTTGGCCAAATTCATATTACATTTGTATGATATGTATGTTTAGGGCACACTTTTCCGTTCCACATGCACTACCACTGACGTGAGCTGTGCATGTATGACAGGGATTATATAACTACTGTAACACATTCCAGTAACTTACCTCTGTGGCTTTCTTGACTGGATACAACATATGAATCATTATGAGATCTTTCCGACTCAAAGGGGGAGAAAAATAACACTTGACTGATATAAGATACATCTGGAAAGAAATCTGCTCTCTATTGATGTCAAACATGTGTAACTAAATTAAGATTTATTTTAATTTGTAAATTTGTTAAAGCAGGTCTGATCTCTTTAAGATTCTCTTGGTGTTGCAAGAGAAAAACAAACCAGATGTCAACCCTCCCAGTCCCAACACACAAAGAGGCAGCTTCCAAAACAAAAGGCTTCACTTCAGGGCCTTTTTCAACAACTACTCTGTAAAGAAAACGTGCTTTTGTGGTTTCATTTATCTGGGGCGTCAGCTTAACTTTGTTGCTAATGAAGGCTTTACCTTATACTTCAGAATGGGACAACAATCTACCATTTCCTTTTGCAGTTGTGCATGCAGTCTCCTTGCATCTCTGTAAATGTCACTGGTTAAACAGTAGACACACAAAGGCCTCACCACATTAATGCAGTCTTTCTCCACACCTCTGTCACTCCCCTCACATACTGTAGAATGAGGTGCTCGAACTTACTAGCTGCATGTTACTATCTATGTGTTTGATAAGGAGAGGACCTGGTGTGTCTTAGTAAACCCTGAGTGGATGTAAATGTGAGTAGCAGGGTGTTCAATCCACGGCATTCAAACACACTTTTTCAGCATGCTACTGTACACTACTATACATCACTGAACAATTTCATACATCCTACCTGGCCACTGCATATTAAAGTGTTAACAATTAGCTGTCTCTATTTAATTATTCAAGGACACCTGCAGGGTGACAATACTAGATGCATTAGAGCTAATGACTGAGTACAGTTCACAGCCCCTGCCTACTGGAGACGTCTTCTGTACCGAGATCAGTCAATCATAATGACTTGATTAGGTATTATGTTCTATAGCCATCACACCAAAGAGAAATACTTTATTATTTACTAATAATTTGTTATTTCCAACAATAAATAATAATGTTTTATATTTTATGCTGAATTACTGAGTATAACTTATTGGTGTATACAGTATGTGTCTGTGTTGTGTGCATGCTAAGCAGTATGCAGTATGATAGCTGTTCAGTCTTATCAATGTAGATTTACATGCTTACAGGCAAGTATATAGCATACTCCAGTATCCAGCGACTATCTAAGTGAACAGTGGTGATATAGAAATTGTTCTCTATAGTTTGTACACATCATACAAACCTGCTTGTTGTGTGGTGATTTAATATGCATACACACACATACACAAACACATACACTGCCCATACAAAGGAGAAGGAGTCTGTTTGATTTTTTTCTGAAGCAATGCCATCTGCTGGTCGATTACGTTTGTTGTTGTTGTTGTTGTTGATGTGAGTCTTGATGCTTGACCATGCACTGCTTTTTTAGAGTGAGTGAATTGTGCACGAGCAGTTGAAATGAACGGCTGGAATGAGTTTTCTACCATCTTTAGTGAGGCCCTGTCTTTGGTTTTGCATAGATCTTATCTATCTCTTAGGTTTTACGCACCTCTTTGCACACACTCAAAACACACAAAAATGTTACTCAGAAGAAATGTCACACAAAAAAATATCTTAATAAGTTGTAGCTACAGTACTAGCTGTTAAACAAACAGTGGGCATAATACCACTGTAAGCCAAAGGCATAGTATAGTATAGTATAGTATAGTATAGTATAGTATAGTATAGTATAGTATAGAAAGTACTCTGTTTGTTACACTCTCTAACCATGTATTAAAGTGCTAAAACATTACTTTACTAGTCATCGTTCATTCCATTCTGCAGCATTTTCATCAAGTTGTTATCTCGTGCACTTACAGTATGACTGCCTTGAAAGAGTGAAAGTACATTACATAGCCTACATACATTTAATGTACACACAATACACACATCACAGAGTAGATCACAAGCCTAAAAACAAGGAAATACACAAATTCGCATACAACCGTTAATATGTTAGCTGTGCTTGCACTTCTCATAACTGAAAACTAATCAGAAACTGAAAACTGAAAATGTTCAACTAATTTTTTAACTCATCTTAAAATGTTTGTGACCAGAAACAACTGGCCATCATTCGCTAATATGGTGGGGGAAAACAGCTACAATACTCCCACACAGAGTCAGACTCGTGTTTCAGTGACAGAATAAGTTGAACTAGGCTACTCCTTTACCATTATATCTGACAAAATACATTCACGTTCTTACCACCGATTTAATAAGTGAAGGTATCAAAACCTTTAACTGTACTGCTTTCACATTTCCCATTGCCATTTTGCTTGATAGTTCGGCAAAAAAGTAATTTCTTGATCCCATCATATGATCTAATAATAAACCCCTTGAATCCTCTGAATTCACCACACTGTGCATCATAAATATGTGCAGAAGTGACATATCCCTTTATTTCTGATATATGGGTCAATCTCCATTTAAACTACCTAATTTAACCACAATAGAAGTAATTGAATTTTTAATAAACGTTTCTCAAGGTCCTCCCAGCAAGTCCCGCATTAGAAAAAGGCTGACTAATCTACTGTGTAGGGCAGTGATCCCCAAAAAATGTCTTATGTGATTAAATGGCAGGCTGAGCTGTCACTTTATCCTGTCTATCACTGTATCATGGCCTTATAAGATCTCACAGATAATCAACAGCTTTAGCGTTGTGAATGGAGAAGGCTCTCAGGCATGTCCGAGAGAGGGAGAAAAAAGAACAGTATTACAACAAAGAAAATTCCCTCCACCACCCACAGTCACTTTGGAGATAGCCACCTGAGCAGAGTGCAAGAGCTAATGGTCTGTTCCCGTCATGCTCAAACCAATTAGCCCCCACTGACCACTGGAGATGGTGTCTGCTCTGTGGCAGTCTGCTTGCCCACTCACCTTATCTGCGCGGCCGGAGCCTCCGCCTGCCTTAGGGATTCCGATGAGCTGAGTGACGGCGACCGATGCAATCTGCCTCAGCCTCCGCTTTGGAGACGAAGGGTCAATTAGTGAGGCCACCAGCCGAGGCTGTGAGAGTGGGAACATCTCCACCTTCTCTGCTAGAGAGCACCATACTGAAAGCTACTGGAGACACTCAAACATGCGGTTAAAGCACACAACGTCAGATGTTAGAGAGCAAGGTAGCTATTGTAAAAAAATATGCAATACAAATGACTCAACACAACATGACAAATACTCTCTGTGGGTTTCTTTACAAAGTTAGATGTTTTTTAAATGTCAAAAATAAAAGAAATTGCACAAATGAATTAAGATGTGTAGAACACTAGACTCAATGAGACTCAAGTAGTCCATGGAAGTGAGCAAAGCTGAGTGGTAAAGAGACTATAGCAATACAATGAAAAGATGAAAAGGTCTGGTATAATCACACTGATGTCCAATATCTTATTAAACAGTCACTCTGATATAAGCATGTTACTGAATGGGTAAGCAGGATTTGTGATTACCATCACTGTTTTAGGAATCTACACAATGGTCTTATGTATTAGATCTAATTAATTTAGAGGTAGTAAAGATATTCTCAAACATTTTAAGTTGGGTACAGATTATATGGTACATACATCTTTCAAGAGCCTATAACTGTATTATTTATAAAAGCCACCTAATAGATCGATAGATAGATAGATAGATAGATAGATAGATACTTTATTGATCCCCAAGAGGAAATTCAAGAGGACTGTTATAATGAGGACTGTTATCTTTTAATCTTTTCTTGATTGTTGTCCATCGGTCACCAAAAAGAGCCGTTAGTCCAGAGATCTGAACTTTCCATCATTACTCCATAGCCTGAGAGTACTTAGATAGGAATGCACTGGGGATCTGAGCTAAGATACAGGGGGAAAGGAAGTGGGAAGGGGGTGAAGAAATACACAGAGGAAGAGAAGGAAACTGGGGAGTGAAGAAATACACAGAGAAAGAGAAGGAAACTGGGGAGTGAAGAAATACACAGAGAAAGAGAGGGAAACTGGGGGACAGGCGAGTCGATGTCATTCCATGTGAAGCATGCTTATACTGTATTCCGGCCAAAGAGTTGGTCAAGCAGCACTTTATTACTGCAACAAATCTCGTTTGCCTTTCAGTGCACACTATTATCCTTAGATTCTTCTAAAAACAATGAGCTAGCAGGTTTAGCTCCATCCATTGCCCCTCCATCACTGCACTGTGAAGACCCTTAACTCCTGAGGGGCCAACTGAAGCTAGTGTTCCTGGATAATGTACCTCTCGATGATGGCAAACCCTTATATAGTGTCTCACTTACCAACATAAATCACTTTTAATCGCATGACTGATCACAAATGAACCAGTAAATCCTATACTTCAGGACAAGTGAAAACATGAAGGGCTTAAATATGATATCTACTGTATGTTTCTGTACGACAACACTCCCACTCAAAGCATCTCCATTTTTTAGGGAAAGCTGTTACTTATGTGTTAGCATTTTCGCAACTACGTATCTGTATGGGGGAAGTGGGTTCAAATCTGTAGAAATTGTGAAATCCAGTACTGCATATTTGCTTTCAAATGCAGTTGAAGTCACATGAACCTTCAAATTTAGGCTATACCTGTCATGTCGTGTCAACAATATAAATTAGGTTTCAGAGATACAGAAAAACTGCCTCATAAACACAATATAGTTCAGTTCAGTATAGTTTAGTTCCCAAAATGGGCAATTTGTAGTAGGGTCAATAATAGGTACAGTAGTTGATATTTACCCTGATACAATCACAATTTTTCCTGCAGAAGAACTGCCACATTTGGAACAAGTATCTATACGTTGTGTTGATCAAGTCACAATTTGTTGATGAAAGAGTGAATGTTTTTTTTTTATGACACATTAATATAATGTCCTACATTTTAGCCAGAATCGGGCCATGTGTGAAAAGTTCAAATATAGCACATTTGTCTGGCCATGGGCACCCTTGTAAAGAAGTGAAGAGCATGTTTTAGGTTATCCACAAGAGATTTCTCAGTCATGCCCATATGAGTTTACCATTTTGCAATTCCACAATATTAAATAGAATAACATATTTGTGACTGAATATGAAATAAAGTATAATAATTGGTAGAATAGTATTTCCCTTGTACTTTGAGAGATTATAATGATTTTATTTGCATGTTATTTACATCCTCTACAGCTGTTACAGCACCACATTACTATCATTTGTTTGTAGCAGCAGGATGAAAGGATGCAGGATTTAAGCAGTATAGGCTACTCTTTGTTGTAACATCTGAAATTACCATTAGCAACAACATACACCTTCATCCGGGGCACCTTGAGACTCAGTTTGAGTTTCAGTCCACATTGAGCCCTCTCAAGAGCCCCTCTAAAGTCCAGAGCAATCTGTTTCCAGAAGGCCCTTCATGTTTATGTTTCCATGGAGATAAGATGATGCTTTTTTGCAAGGAAACAATGGATGACCTAAACTGTATTTGTAAGAGGCTGGCTCACTCACAGGGAGAAGAAAGAAAAAGATCGGTCTGTTTCAGAGGGAATATTTATAGACTTCAGGCAATAGTTAAAAGCAGATTCAGAATCATGTTTGACACACAAAAGCCATAAATGAGTGAGTGGCTCACGCTGTGTGTTGGGTAGCTGACATTAGAAGGTTCACCTGGCTGGCTATTCTAGACTTGGACAGCAGGGGGCAGGATTGCTTAATCATCCAAAAACACTGTGGAAAACATGACATGTTAGGAAGCGTTGTCAGATTAACCCCTCTCATGGCTGCAGGCAATTGTACAGGGGCTCACCCACCTTCACCTTCAAAATGTACAGTTCTCCTATGGTATGCGTTTCATAGACGTTGAGACAAATATTATAAATATGTTTCTAATATTGGTTTGGGCTAAGAGCAATACAATTGCCCAGACGTCAGACAAAACTTCATTCAATAAGGGATAAGGGAAATCAATTCAATAAGGGAAATCCCAAAATAAGGTTTTGTAAAAAAAATAAAATAAAAAAAAAAATAGATTAATTACACTAACCACATCTGCGACCAAAAGCACATTTGCCAGCTCCATAAACTCACACATTTAAAGCTGAGGTATGTAATTGATGCTGTTTAATGTGCCCCAAGCCAAACATTAATTTGTTTCCAGAGTCTCCAAAGTCCAATAACAACCGGTTACTACAATGAAATGTCACTGCTAATCACAGAAACCAGAGTTCCAGAGGCCTCTTCTTTTCTCAGACCGAATGCAAAGATTGCTGCCTTAAGCATTAAAGAACCACTGCACACGTAATTGTGGTTTAGTCATATAAAACTCACATAAAACAAAGGAATACCCATATGATTCAGGTCCACTCTACATGAATAAGTCCTCAAATGAACCCAGTGCCACTGTGACAATTACTTGGAAAAATATAAACATCCAAAGGCAGCTTAAACGTTTTACCAAAAAGATCATAATGTACACCTGCCTTTAAACATGCATTTAAATACTCAGTAGTTCCCAGTACCAGGCAGCAAAACATCCAAACAATAGCAAACCTTACTGACTTCATCAATGGCCCTGATAAGAACCAAGAGTTTGTAAGACACAATTGTCAACATAATTCTTCTTAATTGGTTTCTGAGCACATGAGAAACGGCAACATTAAATTAAGTTTAACAGTTTCAAGGACGTTAAAACCCATGGATGCTAGTGTGTGTCACTGGAACATCTCTTATAGGCAAACTCTCTAGACCTAGGATGATGATGAGTGTACATTTTCACTTGGAACCAAAACAACATCAATTGGTACAGTTTCGAGAAACAACAGAATATGCATTTACAACTGAATAGCATAGTACAGCCTTGAGGGGCAACTACACTATGTTAAAATAAATTGCTTTTTTCAGACATTAAAAACGGCTGTTTTCAACATAGAGTCCTCTTGTTCAAGGTTACTGAGTACTATCAGTAGGATTTTTTTTATTATTTTTTTTTTTATCGGAGTGCAGCAGGCAGCTCCAAAGCTGCTATGGGGGCAGATTTTAGACTGTGTGTGCGTGCCTCGCATGACAGTCTCAACATGTCATTACAAGTGCTGGGCAACATGAACAGAATCCTTACGAGACCACTATGCGTGTTGAAGTCAGTAATTGTGAAGAAACAGTATTGTGTTTGTACAGGCATCACATACATTACCTACATTTCCCTCAGTCGCTATAGTTGAACTTATGCCTTTTCCCATTTCCACAGAGACAAAAACATGAAGTTTATTATCATACTCATCTTAGTTGAAGACTAAGAGATGCTTCTTTTAGAAAGGTATACCTTTAGAGTCTTTTACATTCTCAAGGAACAGAAATGCATACAGACATGACCCTGTCACACATATTTATGGTCTCTTTCATTCACTTAAGGAGACATCCTATTTCTGCCACTTTTCAAAAACATATAATTTAATGCAATTGTTGGAAACTTTCAGATTCTCCCTGAAATAAGTGTTAATGCAGATATCAGTCGTTACAGTGAGTGTGTCTGTGTAGGTCTTTGAAACAGCAGTATGGTCCGCATGCAGGTAGAGTTTATTAGAGCATGTCAAGTCATTCTCCTATGGGATTTAATTTTTCTCCATTTATAGTAACTGCAAACTCTAAGACAAGGAACTTCCCTTCCAGGCCTCAGCAGATATTTCGATACTAATTTCAGGGACTTGACAAAGTGATACCACATGCGTCAATGGCACTACCATTTGTCAACCTGTATCTGGATCTAAGCCCATATTTGTCAAATGGTCACAACCCAAGATGAAAAATGAAGGAGATCCAGGTGTGTTCAGGGGCCCTGGAAGATAACACAATGCGGAGCAAATGAAGCGTGAATAACCCTCTTTTTCAACACAGAGAGAAACAGAAAGGACTGAAGCACTCGCAGCCCTTTCAAATGCAGTTCCCTCTGTGCTGGACATATAATGGTTAAAGCTACAGTATAAATGTGGTGAAATAGCCCTTACTAATTACTGGTCAGTAATATGAGCTTTCATATTTGATTAATGGTATTTTTGTCAGGATAATTAAAGGCAAATTGTCATTCTTCATGCTAATGTTTCTGATTAAGCTAATGACCTCCATGTGATGCAGAACATCTGGTTTGTGGTGGTTGGGCTGAAAAAGAATTACAAACTTTACAAACAGGTTGCACCTTTACAAAAAGGTTCAGCAAGTCATGGCAATGGATTCCGAATGAGCAATACTGAATAATTTATGTGTGTGCCAAAGTTGAATACAGAGTTGTCCTGTTAATAAACAGGGCATAAACTACATATTTAGTATTCAAGTTAACACGAAAGGAGCAGAATATAACAAGAAGATGCCGCTTCAACCCAGCTGATGCTCCACTGAAAATATATTGCTGGCTTGCCTTCCGAGGCACATAGTCAATTGTGGTAACATGAGTGAGAACTGTCTCACTGTATCATGTCAGCATTTTATGCAAGTTAAATCATGTCATTTTCACTGGATGCATAATAATTGGAAAAATTATCTACAAAGGCCATAGCTTGTTCTAATACAAACATACTAAAATCTAGAAACTAGAAGTGCACTCAGAGAGTGCAGACCTAAGATAAATACAGTAATCTCACCATGTTAAAAAAAGTGAAAAAAGCTGTGGATGCATCCATGACTGGCATCCACTCCAAAACTGAACAGCTTCATTTTTGGCCTATGTAACATCCCTCCACCCAGTTTCATGATTTGTTTGTTATTTTTACCCTTAATCCTGCTGGCAGACAAGCAGAGCCCAAAGGGGGAATAGCCTGGCATATGGCACAGGTGTGGAATATTAGCTGATCATGGCCAAAGGCTGTTGCACTGCCACAGTTAGGCTAAAGAATAGCAGAACGAATACAGAACATATAAAATGCTGAGCATATCTGGCTAACGCAGTGACCATGTGAAAAGCAACATCACAAATATTTTCCATTTCAAAAAGAACCAGCTGGCTGTGATGACTTGATTTAGATAATTAGGTTAGGTCAACTAGGTTACCTGCCAGCCTACAGGCATCTTTCCATACAACCCTAAACATGGAAATGACTGAGGAGAAAGAAGACTTTATAGGCAAAGACATGATGCCCCTCAACAAAATTACTATGGCCTTGCAAAAGATACTGGACTACCAGAATACCATCACATTCATACTTAGTTCAGACTGCAATACCAGAGGCGTATAGAACATGTTTTACATCAAATAAAGTGACTAGTATTTAGACACTTTTATCCAAAGCGACATGGACCCACAGTGTTGGGTTTTGGAATTGAACACAGGCCACCCATCAGGCGCTAATGCTACCATTGCTCCACCCTGCACACTTACTTTGTTGAACTGCGAAGTGAGAGAGGGGCTAGCCAGCGTGATGAAGACAGTGTTGCCTGTCTAAAGACAGATAATGGCTGCAATGTCCAAAGGCTGCACAGCTTGATGAGTGGACCAAGCTCCAGCACATCAGTCACCCTAATAAGTATTTTGGCATTTTTTGTAGGTAGAGTGTGAGGGAGAGAGATATAGGTAAAACACTAACACTACAACAAACAGAAAGCTTCTCAAACAAAGTGCATAATTGCCAGTTATTCCACTGCCTGGTTGAATTTCCTATTGTCATGCGTTCTTTAGAACGTGTAATAAGTAGGCCTAAGCAGTAAGCGATGATGGACGACACGGCGTACGGTTCACAGAAAGAAATGTACGTTCGAGGTAGTAAAACAGCCCCGACCCGCAGCTCGTAAGTGCATGTCTTTCTGTGAACCGAACGCCGTGGAGTCCATTAGGATTCTGATGAACCGTATGAACGGTATGAACTCTATGTACCGTATGTACCGTTACACCACCATTATGAACCATAACACCACCTTAAGAAGAAATGATAACCTGCACTAAAACAATAATAAGCATGACTGGAGGTCATCTAAGTAAGGGATAATGGATGACACGGCGTTCGGTTCACGTTCGAGGTGCATTTCTGATGTGCAGCGGAGGGCTGTTACACCTCGTAAGTGATTTTGAATATAAGTGGGTCATAACGGTGGTTTGGTTCACAGAAACGGCGTTTGGTTCACAGAAAGACATGCACTTATGAGGATATATACTCCGCTGCGCGTCGGGTCGTTTTACCACCTCTGTGATCCGAACGCCGTGTCGTCCATTATCCTTTACTTAGATGACCTACAGTCATGCTTTTTATTGTTTTAGTCCCAAGGTATCATTTCTTATTAAACGTGGCTAGTTATTTCAAAAACATCAAAAATCCATTATGTTGTCAAAGTAAAAAGATACAAATTTAAAAATCTAGCCTACTTATGTCTAAACTTTTAACAGGGATTGGGACACAGGATGAAATTGTGAATGTGGCACACGCACGGATATTTTGTTGAGTACAAGAGTGAGTGCGCACAAGTCCTTTTATGATGGTTGGCCTGTGGTGCCTGGCTGGTGGTAGCTACTTTGTTAATTCCCCAAGGCAAGACTTGAAGGCTATGAATATGAGAGACGTTCTTGAAAAAACTAATGCAATGAGGGGCAGGTGAGGCTGTATCAGCATATCTAGGCTCAGGTTGGTTAAGCCCCAAAGCACTCAGTGTGCAGCAGCATATGGTCTGAGAACCACTTCCTGCACTGAAGTTAATATAAAACCATGATGGGTTAAGCATAGAGAGAAATGTCATTTCTGCCTATAAAAAATGTTTTCTCCTTTGTGAGTGCGGATTTATTTATGATCCTGTCTAAGTGTAACTGTTTGCACACAGACAGTGTGTGGTATGGATAGGGTAATGTTCATAAAATGAGTAGCCTAACATGCCTGTCTTTAAGCTTTCTCTTTCTATCTGAAACTGTGTGAAATTGCTCAAGGTGCTTTTAGCTGCCAGAATTGTAAAACATTCTCTGGGGGGAAACCCCCGGACCTCCAGGTGTGGTGACATGGTTCTAGCACACTAACTTTGAAACTCATTCCGGCGACACTGCTGGGGATAAGTGATAGTTCAGAGATGGTCCAGCACCATTTGTGAAATAGAGGGATACACTTTTGTCACATTTGACTTCTGCCTTTGACACAAGATTAAACAAAACACACATGCACTAGATGTACACTGTTGAGATGCTAAAGTGTACCCTTGTGTCGAACCTAAATACGTAATACATTATTATATAATTATATTTATATAATTCTGTTTTAGTATATGCTGTTCATCTAATTTGTGATCAGCATGTTATATTATAAGAAATAAATTAAGGAGAGTGCTTACCAGTCTTGCTTGTGGACTATTTTTTAACATCCACATTTGGTCCTCTTGTGCATGTAGGTGAGTCCTTGTCTGCTGGTTGTTTGCTGCTGTTGCATGCTGAATATGTGCCAGGATAAAACAGCTGGAGAGCAGTCCCTTGCATTTTTAAAAGAACAAATCCCCTGCTCTTTCTTGAAAGCCAACAGATAGTGCTGAGGGGAAAAAAAACAACTCTAAAATTAACGTATATACTTGAATACTCCCTCGACACAAACACACAAATGCATTTTGGGGATGTCACTAAATATACTCAAAAGTGAACTGTCAGACAATTTTGAAAGGACTAGATGCTCTTAAATATTGAATTATGTGTCTACATGTTCTAAAACTGGAAATTTGGAGTGAAAAAGTATATACGCAAATCTAACAGGGCTCTCTCCTCAGGACTTTGGTGTAGTGGGATCACTACGGTATCCAGTACATGCCCTCCCTGAACATTAAAGACAGAGAAGCAGTGAGACAAGTTCCACTGCAGACGCTGCTCTCAATTATCACAAGGAACTACAGCAATGTCTTTTGCAGTAACATCGGGCTCGGCCAAGACCTTGCATGACTCAGCTTCCTTTTGGCTTGAACCTTTTCTACAACAGCAATCAAAGTCTGTCTCAGTTATATATTTTAACATTTTGTGTTTGCTGAGGGATACTGGTATTGTGATGTTTCCAAGATTCCACATTGTCAAAACCACACGTTAAATTTATCTAGTATGTCTGCCTTATGTTTCTTTATATGAGGTTCCATCCAGATATTAGGGCATATGGCAACAGGTGCAGATGTACATAGGTTAGAGCAACAAGGGTATAGAATATCAGCAAGAATCCAAAATTGTGCATCCGAGGAATTAAAAGATTGTTTCTTTACAAATAGACCAGTTTCAGAAAGTTTATCCTTTTCATACATTGACCCTCATCTGGATTACACCTGCTTTGAAAAGGCTGAACATTTTTACCTCAAAACGACACATACTGTCATGTCTGAATGTCTACGACACTCACACTTTTCCTTCCACCTTCCCATTAATGCATATGCATAAAGCGGCTTGCCATTCCACACTTCTGTGTCCTTCCTTTCACTACCTTACAGTATTTGTGTAATAACTCCCAAGGGGGTTTGAAGGATCTTCATCAAACTTTGCACAGTAAATCACTGCAATTGACTGGATAGACTAGTTTGGCACTCATGGATGTAGGGTAAAGGGTCAAAGTCACATGGGGTCCTGCATGTAATTCATCAAACCGTCTATAGATAGTCAAAACTAAGGCTAAATGCACTGATCAAGTGCTCTTCATTATGAGGTCAAAGGTCAAGGTCACATGTGATCAGAAGTTAAAGTCTAGTTCACTCCAGGATTAAAGCAACCAAAAGCCTACTCAAAGACTTTGTGTTGAGTTCATTGCCATTTTTATACGATCTAAATATACGGAGAAATCTTAGCTTCAGGAATTAACTTGTTATTTGATTTTGACAAATCAAAAAAGTCATCCTTCAGTATTTAACCATTTTCCCCTGAGTTTGTAGTAGTTGCTATTGAATTGATAACAATACAGGCTTACTGTATGGAGAAACGAAGTGCAAGGCACCAGGATAGCTCTGACTTTTTCTATCACTGCAGGATAAACACAAAAGGCAAATAATCATTTAACCCAGGCTTGGAGATCAGGGTAAAGCATCTGCCACTATGGCATCTGCTGCGTCTGATACACAGTCTAATTAGAGTCGTGCCGGGTGAGCCAGGGAGCAGAACATCATTTGGAAGGGTCATGTGTATCTTGATCAGTTTAGTTTCTCCTTGCCAAAGAAAAGGAAACCCATTTCTTAAGTTGACCAGCTGGTGCTCTTTAAGAGCGGGACTGGACAGCACAGGGTTAATCAGGAGCGGAGCTGTTAAACAGAACTGGCCCTGTGTTCTGTCTGTCTCTCACGCCAGCCTTCTCTAATTACCTGCATTTAATGCAGTGCCAGTGGTGGGCATCTCCAGCAAAGTTATCACACTCTCCATCTGGCAAGCAGGTATTTTAAAATGCACGGACATGATGAAGGCCTGTTTCTTTTCCACACAGGATGTCAGACGGGTTTGAATGTTTAATAGCCAGATGCATTATTGTTATTGTTGTTGTTATTGTGGCTGTTGTACTACAACTAGGAATATGTAAGACTTGGTACTTCTAAATTACCTATCTTTGAGCACAAGGACAAATTGAAGAGTTTGGTTCCAAAACGCTATATATCCATTTTTAAAAACATTAATAAGTCATGTTATTTAATTGTGTATCTCTGGTAATATCAATAATTATGCAGTTGTGTTGTTTTTATTAAGTAAAGATAAATCAAATAGCAATAACCCGATTACAGTTCCGCTGAAATGACCTGGATAACAAAATATAAAGAAATTATTCATGAAAATGGCGGATATAGCGTTTAGGAAGCAAACTATTCAATTGACGAATTTGCTGTGAACTGGCATGTATAACCCTAACCTATTACAGTCCTGTCTAGTTTAAATGATGACAACATGAAAAACAACTGCATGAAAACAGACTCTGATCAAGTCAAGGCTTCTGTATTCCTGGTTAATTCAGGCAAGAGGATAGCATACTTACTGAGAAATAAAAGGGTATATTCACGACTTATTGCTACAAACATTAAGGAGTTATATTAAAAGTGACATGAAGGAATAGTAGATGAATTGAAAAGGACAGTTGTGAGTGAGCTAGATAGATTCTATTAAGGGATAAAAAGGTGGGGCAATAAAGAGAAATAATGTCTCGTAAGTCAAGATGACAGTCAAAAATGAATATACCGGTATATAGAATTTCAGTTGCTCAACAGTGTGGGGCATTAATCATGTTTTTCATTCCATGATGCACCTAGGTTGACAGGGTCAACTGCAGGCAGGCCATTTTAGTACCTGTTTAAATATGTGCAGAATTAATTTTGCCATTGTTTTCCTGAAATATTCAAGGTCTTCCCTGGAAAAGATATTTTGGCGATCTAAAATGCATGGGGCCCTATTTTTGCGATGCAAAACCCGACGCAAAGTGTATTATTATTCCGACGCAAAGCATATTCCTATCATAAATTATTATGCATACACCCCATTGTGAGTCTTTTGCCCGGCATTGTACATCATCTACTTAGGAGATCATTGCTCCTACATACTTTGGCCTATAATCAAATGCCTGACCTCTTTGGAAAGCTTAGACACTTTAGTTTATTGGACAACAATCAGAAAAACTGTGTGATGTACTGACACAGAGTAACAGAGACTTGAATATATCTCATTCTGCCGGATAACAAGCATCTCTGAACTGACCACATTTCAGCCCTCTAGGTCACTTGAGATGACTTAGAACAGTGTTTTTTAACCTTTTTTGTGCCACGGCACACTTTTGACACTTAAAATGTCCCACGGCAAACTAACATCCTGTGTGAAGAAAAAATAAACATACCATAGCCTAAAATTTCAAATAATACACAGATATGGCCTTATTATGGCTTCTATGCAAGACCTGCTCAATAAAACAAGCGCCCTCTGTTTCATTTGTAGGTGACTATATCTAATTTAATTGTTGTTATGAACTGGATATGTGATGATTCTGTGAATACTGGATATGGAGCCCCCGTTGTACAAGGCCTGCATACCACAAATAGTGCAATCATACAATCAATGAGAGCATGTGATATATATATAAATTCGTTGATGCAATAGTTGCTTTTCTGGACCAGTGAGTGACATTTGGGTAATTTTCTGCGGCACACCTGATGATCTCTCACGGCACACTAGTGTGCCCCGGCACAGTGGTTGAAAAACACTGACTTAGAAACACAACTGAGCCCTAGCATCAGGTCTTGTGAAGCTGTGTGCAAAAGTAGATCAATATAGAATGAAAACTACTTACTTTAGACCAGGGGTCGGCAACCTTTTTTGCCTGGAGAGCCACTTTTACCAATTTTATTTATTTTTTAATCTCAGAAGAGCCACATAAAGACGATTACAAGAAAAAGTTTGGATATTTAACGTACAGTTACTTTCATTCAACAGAGGATTTTTTAATACCTTTTCTACTAGTTTTAAAAGTAATGTGCAAGTAACTTGAAATGTAAAGTGGAATGACAGAAGTATAGACCTTAGGCTTCCCATGTAGGCTAAACACCACCCCCTATTTTCCCAGTGTCCTTTGGTATGCAAAGGAACATCATAGTTCACAACACAAAACTCAATTTTCATTGACATGTCATTGGCGAAATTGAACATTAGGCCTACCAGAGATTTGGTGATGGCCTTGGAGTCTGGCTAGCTCATATTCAGTGAGGTGAAGTTTCATGCAAGAATTGAGACACAATTGAGACATGAGTCATTATTTAAGGGCAACTCAAAGCAAAACTGTCATATATCCATAACACCAACTAAATAACCGGCTATTACGCCTACCATGGCATTGTGTTGGCGTTATGGATGTGACAGTTTTGCGCGGAATTGCCCTGAGCGCAGGTTTGTCTTTATATGTTTCATATGTGTGAATGATTTCTCAAATGCAAGTGGAATAGGGTTAACACAGCAATACTAACTCGTTGCAGTGTGCGATATATAACGGGCAGTTCATTTCGCGTTTTCAGAATCAGTCTTCGGATGGAAGCTTTCCCATTTCAGCCCGCTTGTGTTCGCGCTCGCAAGCTGTGGCCGCTGACGTTTACTTTTTTATATTTTCCTTATCTAGCCTACAGCAAGCGCATACATCAACAATAACAATTAAAGACAAGTGTTCTCGTTGACTGAAATGGTGATTTTATTAGATATTGACATGGCAACGAACCGCGAATGTAACAATATTGTGCAGGCTACGGTTACGGAGTCAAGTGAGGTGGGAGGTTATATACATTACCCAGATAGATCTAGGCCTACGAACTAAAATAAAATACATTTTAATTAAATAGGCCTACTCATTAATATTTTTCAAAAGCTGAGCCGCATCAGAGGAATCAAAGAGCTGCATGCGGCTCCGGAGCCGAGGGTTGCCGACCCCTGCTTTACTGTAGACCATTATTTATTTGCCAAGGTATGCTCATGCGTTTTATAAAATGCCCTATGGAAACTTTTCATAGGACTTTTGGTTATCCAAAATGCATACTGACAATCAAATGCTTATTGCACATGAACCCCTTTGTGTAGAAGCATAATCCTGGTCTCAAATGAAAGGTAACTACCCCCCCCCCCAAACTCGTCTGACAAGAAGCGATCTCGTAGAAGTCAAGGACCCCCAGTTCATGGCGAGTTCTTACAACAAGGAAGTTACGTCATTCCACAAGTTACGAGTGGTCACAAGCCGTCAGCATGTACAGCATGTGGAACGCACAATAGTTCTCCTGTGTTGTCAGTGTTACCAATTTAGCAACTTTTGGCCATCCCCAGCGTCAGAAATCTTATCTAGCGACTAGCGACAAATTTGCCAACTTTCTATAATAATGACAAACTCGGTTTGGTTGCTGAAACGTCAGAAAATCACCATTCTCATGACTTTTTCATTTGTGAATTAAGCTACATCGCGTTTGTAATTGTTGTAATGTAAGTCAGTGTTATGGAATATGACTCATCAAGTCTCAGTTCATAGCCGGGTGAACACCTGAACACCTAGCAAGTAGCCTAGCTAGCTGGCTACGATTTACATACAATAACAAAGATCCTTGCTCCTTTTCAACTCTCTGGTAATATTGCATTCACAAAATACAACCAATAGTACGATAGTGTTAAATCTTACTTGTGAAAAGTAATCCCCCGAGCCCTGTTTGCGATGGTCCGCCGATTTGAGCAGGAATATGCTGCACATTGCTCTGGCATCTTGTTTCTTCTGCTGCAACTATAGCGGCTGCATTTACTGTTTCCAGCAGCCAATGCTGTGTCTACTCTGGCACAAGGGCTCTGGCATTGCAGCAAATCACCCAGACGTCATTTTTTTACCTCTGACGTCAGACACAAAGTTTTTGCGCGTGGCACACGTAAAAATTTGACGTCTGACGCCCAGACGTCTATTTTTTACTCCCGAAGAAGTAAAAAATGGAGGTGGAGGCGTTATTTTGACAGACGTTTTGTCTTGAACGGCTTGCCATACCCAGCATCCTTCTTCTTTGTGCTTCCTCCCCAGCATACCACTGCATAGAAGAGGACGCTGGCAACAACAGACTGGTAGAACATCCTGAGGAGCTTGCTGCACACATTGAAGGACCGCAACCTCCTCAGGAAGTACAGCCTGCTCTGCCCTTTCTTGTAGAGTGCGTCAGTGTTGGCTGACCAGTCCAGTTTATTGTCCAGGTGGAGACCTAGATACTGGAGACTGGTAGAAATGCGCGCTTAGACCTGCGGAAATCCACCACCATCTCCTTGGTCTTTGAAGTGTTGAGTTGAAGGTGATTGAGTTTGCACCATTGCACAAAGTCCTCCACCAGGCTCCTGTACTGCTCCTCTTGCTCGTCCCTGCAATTGCAGTATCGTCAGAAAACTTCTGCATGTGACATGACTCGGTGTTGTAGCAGAAGTCAGATGTGTACAGGGTGAACAGGACTGGAGAGAGCACAGTTCCCTGTGGCGCTCCGGTGCTGCTGATCACAGTGTCAGAGAGACAGTTCTTCAGTCTGACGAACTGTGGTCGCTCAGTCAGGTAATCTGTAATCCAGGTTACCAGGTGAGCGTCCACACCCATCTGCAAGAGCTTGTCTCCCAGTCTGAGGGGTTGGATGGTGTTAAAAGCACTTCAGAAATCAAAGAACATGATTCTCACAGCACTTTTCCCCTTGTCTAGGTGAGAATGTGTCCTGTGTAGAAGATAAGTGATGGCATCGTCTACGCTCACTTTCTCCTGGTATGCAAACTGTAACTGGTCTAGTGCATGGCGTACCTGGGGTCTGAGCATACCTAAGACTTTTGGTAAATTCTGGGTTTTAAACTTCTAAACTTCCAACATAATTATTATTTTTGTAGTCAGTTAAAAAGTAGTTTGTGCGTGATTAAGTCCTTTATTGTTTGTTATAGCTCATTTATATTGTGTGATGTTTTGGCAATAAATTACCTTTAAATAGCCAAAGTAGGCTAGATCAAGGTCAGTGTTCAAATTACTGCATGCAAATCACTTAATGCTATGCAGAAGAGCCTAATCTTTAGGCCATCTGATGTAGGCTACCATAGGCCTTCCCGTGTTTATGGGATTTCTTTGACAGTTGCAAAGGGAAAAAAGTGAAGATAGTCTTCTTTGCTCCCAGTGTAATTTAATAAAATATGTTTCAACCACTCAGGTCTTAATCAGATAGGCCTACACGCATTATCTGTTGCAATATCTGTGTGCATTCCTACATTAGGTCTATTTCTTTGATAGTTAACATCATTTGCTACCACATAACAAATACCAAATAACAATACAAAAGTTTCTTACAAACTTCCCTGCATACTTCTTAAATGAGCTGCAGTCAGATGGGTGTCCTAAAGACATAACTAGATCTTGAGCATCTATTACCAATGTTGAATGAGCCGTTTTTGCAGTGATCACTATTGGACATTCCACATTGCTAGACAGCACTTGAGTGAGGATAGACTTATTTCCACTTCACAAATAACCATCGTTATCTGCAGCTACAGTACAGGGACATTATCAGTTCATAGCTGAGGATTTGTCCTAGGTCCACTTCCCTTTCAGCATTATATGCAGTAATGATGCACTGGAGAATGTTTCTTTTTGTTGCACTATAAAGGATATCTTGTCTAATTTTTTTGCAAATAATGCAATCTCCATAGCACTCTTCAGCACTCCTCAAACATGCACACTCTTCCATTTTTCTGCATGGCTGGAATTTGAATGATAGGAAAGAGCACCAGTGAGATGTTTTAACTAGGCAAGCACAGTCACCTTTACAGTAAACATAATACAGTGTAAATCCTCTGTAAAGACTGACAACTGTTCATAATAGTTAGTGACCAAGAACTTTCTACAGAAAAATGAGCAGTCACCTACTATTCTATCAATTTATTATGAAGGAATCTATTTTGTTTCTAAACGTCATACTGAATTTTAGCTATTATTTCAATTTATATTTTAATTTTAGCTTATTTTCATTTGCTACTTGAGGGTCATTGGGGTAATTCCTGTCCTGTCCTACAACATATCCGATACATAAAGAGTATATTAATGCCTTATTTTTTGCAATTCCTATTATATCTGATGGCAAAACCAAAAAGTATGGGAATTATGCTAATTATTATATTGGTAAACAAAATATTTGAATTCAGCACCCTCAAATTGTGTGAAATAGCCCCTTTACTGACTTTTCCTCAAATTTGCCAACAGGACTTTTTCTGAACGTTTGTTAGCTATCTGTTCTCCCTCTATATATATATTCCCATGTCCCAGCACAGCTTCTCTGGAGGAAACAAAAATTGTCCCAACATGGATTATTTTTCTCAGACATGGTCAGTTGTCCATCTCAGGTTTCCATCTAACTGCATCAATAATATCCTGTGGCTGCATGTTAATTTATGAAAAATACTTTTCATATTTATGTGTAGTCAGTGTTAGAATTCAAACTTTGTTTGCGAAGGGTAAGTCAGGGAGCTTCTCAGCTGTAATATGGATGCTTGGCAGAGATCTTTGTTTGAACAAAGATAAAAGGATGGAGAGCATTTGAAGCACTTTGGCTAATTGCATTTGACAAATAAGTTCATCCTTGCAGGCTGTGTTCTCCTCAGAGGTTGTATTTAGTTAGACAGAACAAAGCCAGGGATTCACAAACTGGCACAAAGAAAGAGGCTTCCATCTCACTGATGGACAGAGGCGTGTGGTGGAGGGCACTCTGCTTTGATCCTAGATGAATTCTACGCCGACACCTCCCTCCCTTTTGTCTTAGGGGAGCTTCACAGGACTAAACAAATGCAGCATCCGCAGACACTCTGAGAGTTGCTAGCAACTGGTTCCACAAAGGCATGAAACAGATTTAGATGAAGAAACCCTCATTTCAAATAAACATATGCAATGAAACGTGGTATTTCCCCAAATAAATTTCTAACTGGTCTGATTCCTGTCATATTAGTACCTGGGATTCCATCCAACTCATTCACAATTTTAAGCACATTTGTGAAAATTTGGCTAAAAAAAAATCCATCAATTCCATCCTTCCATACTGTTATCTAGAAGTGTATCTACAAAGTGGGACATCTTTGTCTGCACCTGAGTGTTCTTTGTGTATCTCAAGAACCCTTCATCCGATCAATTTGGCAGGAGGGGGGGGGGGTGTATTGCTGATCATCTAAGTGAGTGCAGTGTTGATTGTGAAGTTGTTCAGACGAAAAATGCAAAAAAAATATTGAGTAACACTTTACTTGAAGGTATTTACATAAGAGTGACATGACACTGTCATGACACATGAACCCTAACATAACCCTAACTTGTCATGACAAAAACCGAATGACACTTAATAACAGAAACGTTATGTCATAAATGTTTATGACTTGTGTATAATGTTTATGACATGTTCATGACAGTGTCATGTCAGTCTTATGTAGATACCTTCAAGTAAAGTGTAATCAAATCTTGTTCAAAGACAATGGGCCTCACAGCAAAATTAACAATATGACGACCATAACGACTATGGACCTCTGTTTTAGTCTGTCTATGTATGTGTTCTTTTTATCAGATTGGCATTATGATGCCTTGTGAAGCACAGCAATTAGTGCTCAAGTCAACTTTAAAATGCATAACACACTTAGTATTATATTAACCCACCAACCTAAAAAAGAGAACAAAGAACAAAATAAAAAGAGAACAGAGAACAAAATAATCAGATTGTGTTGTTTTTATGTTTTTATTAATTTTGCTGTGTAGTTTGCTAGTTATTATGCCCTCTGTAAATTATAGTTATACCCTCTATAATGTTTATAATTGAGATGGGTTCCATAGGCCTGTCTTCTCTTAATTTCAAACACTCACAAACACCAAGCACCATTGTAAGATGTGGACAAAGGATGACACCACATCAAGTCAAGACATGTCAATCAGAAGAGGGAAGAGGATATGTGTTTGTCAGCAGTCTCAAGAAGGCAGATTGTCTTGGCTGACACAACATGAATATGAGTGGAGATGGTGGCCTATCTGGAATGAATGTGGTAAGGCCAGTATTTCTCAGCGTGACTTGCCATTTGCTCACACAAGGTTCTCTCCTCTGCTAAGTCTTAGCAGCATGCTAAAATTTATTTTCAAAAAACAATGCAATGTTGAGAATACATTAGTAGGCTATTTCTTTAGGTAGAGCTGCCAATTCTAAATGCACAGTCCTAGAAGCTGTCATACATGGCGGGCCATGATAGCAGCACAAACATGGTCTGGGGTATCATTTGAAATGATACGTATTGCATTTTCATGTTACTGGCACACCCCTGAAGCTGCCTTGGTAATGCATCATAAAACCATGTATTTTCATGACTCTTGAGTACAATATGAATTTCATGCCAAATGCATGTACTTGTGAGACCCTCATAAACATAACCTACTTGTCATTTCATGTCAATGAGCCCTTCTCTTAAATTATTATGCAGATGGGTGATGGTTCATAAGTTATCTAGAGGTTATGAATGCATTAGTGGGCAAAGACATGATCATACTGTGGACCTTTAGATTTAAATATTTAATAAGTAGAGGCCTGTTATCAATGTTTTATTACAAGGTGGTGGATGTGGATTTGAATTAGACTACATATTGTCCAGTGATGTTCAGAAGCACAAATACAATCTTAAGTTATGCATTCAAGAACTCTCCAAGAACCATCTGTAATGATTATTTATAACATGCAATGTTTTCTCATCCTTGTACTAAATACATCACTGTACTTTAGCAGACTTATTTATCTCCGGAAGTAGTTGCAACTTATCACTTCTACAGTTTTTTTTACATTAATTGTGACTGCCTAATTGTGACTAATTGTGATTGTAGTGCTAGCACATACAGATATTGGCAGATTTCCCCCCCTTTTTATTTTATTTTTCAGCCTTTTTTCAGCAGTTTTCTGTCAACGATTTCCAGGACCTTAAAAAAAACAGGGCAAATACAACTTAGTGGGCATATAGCCCCATTAGGCTGATAAGGAATAGAGGGTTTTGGTTCCATAGACTACTATGCTGCAATTTACATATTTCTATATCTGAAGAAGCACTTCAGCTATGGTTTTGAATATGCATACACTTGGCCACATTTGCTCACAAGTCCTAATGATTTATTTGGCTCACTCAGCAGAATGGCTACCTATGGCCAAACAAAATTTCAGCAGCTAAAACAATTTTGTGCCCATATCTTTTGATGTGAAGGTTCAAAGTTAATTCAATTTGACATGAAATTAAGCAATAAGCCCCATAGGTTCCAGTGGTTTTAGAACAGTTAATGGCCGTTGCTATAGGCGCGACACGAAGGTTACTACAGTACATACTGTACACCTGGCAAGATTTCATAAAATCTCATAAAAGGCACAGCAACACAAAATGTAATGGATTTATTCATAGATAATCATTCTTCCGTAACCATTCTATTTCTACAATCAGAATGGTTCCCAAGCAACGTTGTGACACAGCAAATTTTATATCAATTTGTGGTGGCACAGAAATATAGAATGAAATGTGGCCAACGTGAAGGGTTGCTCTGGTTTTTACGACATTGAAAGCAATTCAGCCAATTGTAATCAATGAGCGGAAATATCATCTCAAACTGAATTTTCACTATTTCCTTCACCTTCACACCTTTGTGTACCAATAGGTCCAAAATGAACTAAATGATGTGCTGAACTGCTGCCACAGTCTTTGTATGCACACTGAATTATCCACATACCATCCATAGGGGGCGCTGTAACTGGCATATTTCAATGCTGCTTGGACCGCAATGATCACTGCATGTGGAAGTGCACTGTGCATTAAATCAGTTTGGTAGAAGCTTCTATACAGACTTTTTACATTCACACACACACAGACACAGACTCTCTCTCTCTCTCTCACACACACACACACACACACACACACACACACACACACACACACTCACACATGTACAGACGCCCACACTCAGACAGGTATTCACACAGGCAAATATGCACACTGGCACACACATTTGTAAACACACAGATACCATATTTACACACACACACACACACATGAACAAGCCTACCAAGCACTTGTATCAGACAGGTGCTAGAAGGAATTTTGACAGAATTTTCACTCAGTGACTTACAGATGTTGCAGGAGTAGGGCATGGAGAGAACATGTGAAATGTGCTTTATTGTCTTTGCATAGCAGGTGGCAGTTTCATGCGGCGGTCATATCATGTGGTACATCTAGTTCAAGTGTTTGAAAAGGGTTTTTCAATATTCCTATGGCAGCATCAGGAACTTCAACAACCTGGCAGAATGGTTCTGGGTGTATATGAATCATTGTAATACATTTAAAAACATTTACTTATTAATACTATCCAGTGGAATGGTCTGGGAGTGTAATAATGGCAAAGATATTTGTTGGTATATGGTATTCCATTGCTTTGGAATTCAGCCTAAGGGGTTTATTGATCTTTCCATTAGTGGAAACAGAAACTGCACCTTGCTAATAGTATGGTATGGTTTCTTAGCTTGAATTAATTTATGCTTTGGCAGTTTTATCAGAGTTGTGATTAAAATTAGCTTCCTCATCAGATGTACACCCAACTGAGCTGAACATGAACCAGTGAGAGACACTGTAAATGTATTACATACACACTGATGTGCTGCAATTGCATTTAGTAAAAATCATAAATAAATATGAATTTGCTCGTATTTGTATAGGACTTGAGTGACATAATATCAATCATGCTCTCCTTCATTCATGGGAAGACTTTCTGAATGACATTTTACTCCTTCAGTGTTGCATTGACATCCTTCCTTATCGACTCATTCATGTCTTTACTGCAGTCCTAATTGAAAGTGTATAGTCTTGAGACAAGGGTGTACTTGTGAGATTAAATGCAATATGATCCTTGATCATCTTTCTGTACTCATCCAAGTGATTCAACCACTGAAACCAGCACACATCTCCCTCAATATAGAAATGTAGGATAGACTGCATCTATTGAGTGCTCAGCACACAATTGCACTCGCTGTATTTGGGGTTTTGACAGCCAATAATAATTAGATAAATACCAAATCATTTGTTTTTTAAAGGAGAATTTCAGCCATTTTCCGGCCAGATCTCTGTTTCTCAAGGTCACCGAGTAAAAAAAAAAAATATATATATTCAGTGCTTAAGTTGTTGCAGCCGACAGGTGGAGTAGCCAGGTAACTACAGTGCTACATTCTCGGGGCATGATTATGATTGTTATCATATACAATCATATACAGAGTGTACCTTGAGAAACAGAGACCTATGTGAAAAATGGTTGGAATTCTCCTTTAAAGTCCATATAAATATTATGAATACACATTGCGAGCAAATTATATTTTATTATCTACAAGAAATTTACAAAATGGTCTGATGTGTCTGTAGATGCTAACCGATCACTCATTTGCCACAACCTCTCATTAATTCTTACCACCACATAGTATAGCAGATACATTTGACTGCCAGGATCAAACTTACAGTGTTTAGTTTCATCAATTAAAGATTAAGCAATTATCTGTGGTTGGTTTTGAGTTGTTTCTTTTTTTAATTATTTTATTTGCTGTGAACAAAACAGACCATGGTAGTTTAATATTCCACTAGTTTACAGATTATGGGATGAAGTTCTTGCTGAATTAAGCATTGGTATTGTGTGCAAAACAAATGACATTGAACTGAATATTTACATCTGACAAGTACTGTTTAATGTGGGGTAAATGACAGTTCAAAGGCTAATAATTGTCCTGTCAGGCTCGGTCAGATATGATGAACTACTGCCAGAAATGAGGACTTGGAGATGGAAAAGTGGTCAAATGACCAGCTGATTTGCTGAAGCAGAGACTCACATTTGCCCTCTCATCATCACATCTGCTCATGCTATATTCATATATTCCCAGGCCTGTGAATACTAAAGGACGTAGCTAAGGGCCAGTGTGCATTTTTCATGAGAGTCTTGATAGGAATAACATCTGACCTATGTGGAAAATGCATTATATGAGGGTTGATAGCTGAAGACAAGGAAGAACAATCCTTGTCTGTGGTCACTTGTGACAAGTAGATTTGCGAGTAGAGCTGAAGTCAGTTAGAATCACTCTCCCTCTACTTTCTACTGAAGAATTCAACAACCATTTGTTGTACTTCAACTATAGGCTAATGATTTAATGTGGAGCCATATTTGAATACATCTTTGGTAATCACAAAAATTGGTGGGCAGCCGTGGCCCACTGGTTAGCACTCTGGACTTGTAACCAGAGGGTTGCCGGTTCGAGCCCCGACCAGTTGGCCGCGGCTGAAGTGCCCTTGAGTAAGGCACCTAACCCCTCGCTGCTCCCCGAGCGCCGCCGTTGTAGCAGGTAGCTCACTGCGCCGGGATTAGTGTGTGCTTCACCTCACTGTGTGCTGAGTGTGTTTCACTAATTCACCGATTCAAATGCAGAGACCAAATTTCCCTCACGGGATCAGTATATATACTTACTTATACTTAAAAACATTGTCTTCAAACCACAGTCAAGTATGAATAAATATCACTACAAACTATCCCCTTCATTTGCTGCTTCCTTTTAAGACTTTCATGTAGTGTACCTGTTGATAACAGATGTTATCTGTGAAAAAGGAGTCCTCTTTTTCCCCCACGACAAACTTTTGCAAAACTGCCTTGTGTCACACTTGCATGGACTGCAGTCAAACACTCATCTGCACTTTATTCCAGGTTTATGGCTGTGTATGGGTTTATGTCGTATGTATGTGTCTGTATTAAGGTGTTGATTTTAACTGTGATAAGGTTAATGGTACAGACCCCCCCACATTCCCTATAATGGTTTAGCCCAGACCTAATTGGGTAATTGCCTAGCCTATTTAAAGGCAGGCTTATTTCACACGGGAGAGAGATACAATAGACTGGAAACACAGGAGAACCAGGCAGACATGCGGAAGAGCTTGAGGTCCAGAAATCAGGGAAGTCATAGAGTTTGTTTGTTTAATATTAAGTTAACCTTGCTTGTTGAGGTCCAGAGTTATGCAAGGTCACCTTGTTTGGACAGGGAGCCTAAAAAGAGTAGGTTCCAGGTGCCTAGTTAATGGCACGGTACGTGTTTGTTTGTCGACTGAAGAACCCTGTATTTCATGTTTTGGACCCCTATTGTGCTCCTGGATCTGCCTGTTGGTTTATGGACTAAATAAATTATATTTTTGTATGGAACTGCTGTCTCCTGCCTATCCTCGACACCACCTAATCCAGTGGCGCACCTCCCTAAACGTGGGGTGGTCGCCTCGGTCCCTCACATTATCATTTTATTACATCAAACATATATTTCTGGTAAACATATACTTTTCTGAGTGACAAAAGAATCAACCACAAATGAGAGTTTAATCCAGTAAAGGAGAAAAGAAAGAAAAACAAAAAATCTCTATCTTGATGCTATTTAATAATGTGCTGTTCTCTCTTAGTACCGGTATGTGGAAAAAAGTGTATTATCCATGGGACAGCAGATATCCTTTTACAATCTCACAAAATGTTGATCTTTCTTTGTAGAAGAATACTTGGGGATTGTAATGATCAGTGATCACTTTGAAGGCAATGGACAAAAGAGGTGTCCCTCATTAAAGGCGATGAGACTAGAGGGAGGGTTGTTGCAAATTCATTGCAGGTTGTATCAAGAAGACTTTGTGTTCCTATTGTTACAGACTTTCCAAAGATGAGTCAGAGGTCTCTAATGTATAAGTCATTACAGATGCATGAAACAAAACCATCTCAAAATAACTAGGCTTTGTAGCACCACAGAACTGACAGGTTAATTCAAATGGAACACAATTGAAAAGGAGGCTGCATTTTCGCTCTGTGATAAGAGCAGTGGTGGACAAAGTACACAAATTCTGTACATTAGTGAATGTAGAGATACACATGGTTAAATGTTACTCCAGTAAAAGTAGAAGTACTCCTTTTACATTTCCACTTGAGTGGAAGTACAAAAGTACTTGCCTTCAAGTGTACTTAAGTATCGAAAGTAAAAGTCCTGAAGTGTATTACGACTAATACAGTTGCATTTACTATTGTTGAAATGATTCGGCACAGACATAGGCATTCATTGAGCCTTTGTCCTTCATTCAAGGACAAAATCAACTAAGAATTTTTGAATGTAGAAAGAACTAAAAACAAACTAATGTGATATCTTATCTTAGATACTTCAAAGTAACCACTTTTTGCTTTGTTGAATCCTTTACACTTTCGGACCAAATCAAGACGTTCCCTTTTGTGTTTGATAGTGTCAGATCTGTCTATCTGTCATTCTCTATCATTGTCTATCATCATTTGCTCGATAGTGTCATGAGGTTAGTTATGGTAACATCAATGTTGTGAAAAGGGGTCAACAAGGTACAGTAAAAAGTGGATATGACAATAACATAGGTTAGGCAACACCATTATGTAAAGCCTAGCTCACTTACTTGAAAATACACGTTACAGTAGTACACATGTATTTGGACAGTCTTTTTTCCAAAAGGAACTTCAGCTGTCACAAAATGTAGTGGAGTAAAAAGTAAGATATTTGGCCTAGAAATGTACTGGAGTAAAAGTAAAAAGTTTAACAAAATTGAAATACTCAAGTTAAGTACAGATACATGAAAAAGCGACTTAAGTACAGTAATTGAGTAAATGTAGTCAAGTACTGTCCGCCACTGGATAAGAGTCAGTAAGGCATGGTTCTCTTTTAGTATACAGTTTACGTATTGTTACTGCGGTGAAATTTGTTTTTTCACTTTAACAGCTTTGTAAAGTAAATAAAGTTCTAATGATTCAAGCTCATGTCCTTTGATTAAAGACCTGACTACAGCAAGACTAATTCCAGTTAAGCTAGGGGGCTGCAAAAGATGTAGTATCCGCACGCTGGGATTTGTTTTCGTTGTATATTGTTGTTACTGTAGTTGTATGCAACTGTGCATTAACCTTGGTACTGGATTTATCAGATATCCATGTTTCCTTCATACAAAAACATGTATATTATGTTATGTAACATAATAGCAATATATATATATATATATATATATATATATAGATAGATAGATAGATAGATAGATGACTGCTTATACAGGCCACAGCAAGAACATGTCTGCAAAAGGATATGGGCAGAATGACTGACAGTTGCATCTAAACTGAGCAGTAGGAGGGCGAGATCACTGTCCTTTACAGGTCAAAAAATGAAAAATCAATGATTCCTCATTGTCAATCACCAGGGCTCAGTGATAATAAATAAGGCTACAAGGTCTCTTGAGAATAGAAAACATTATTGACTGCTAAGGGCATCTAAATACTATGACTTGAATTTCAACTTCTCACTCCAGTTAAAGAGTTTTGTCCTTCACAAGTAGTATAGATAATTCTTCCATTACATCTGGTGGGGTAGAACTGCCTGATCTAATATGCATTTCTACAAGTGGGCAAAAGTTTTTCTTCATAACATTTGAAAATACATGTTTCACTACTAAAAGAGTTACTCATGTCATAATGCTAGGTGCTTAAATATAGTAAGGAAAATATTTGCAATCATATCAGAAATGTCAATGCTAATGGAAATATGAACTGATGTGGACAATGAGCAATTATCGACTTTTCATGGACAATGCCTGCCAAGGGGAGGAGTATAAGAACAACGCAGAGGCCTGTGTATCTCATATTCACCACAGCAAATATCCACACCAACATGATCTCTCCATGTGTTTCACCATATAGAAAAGATACAGGTAATAATGTGTTACATACCAACATGCAGTATTAGTATTTGACCTTGTAACCCATTGTTGTTCACTTTATAAATTAGAGTCTGGGCACTTCCAGCCATTTTTCCTTTCTATAGCTTACAACTATTTGGCCTGTTCTGATTAATTGCAACTGGGAAACATTAGTGGTTTAGAATACTTATATATACTGTAAATTAGATATTAGGTGTTGCAGTATAGCTTAGATTGATGCCAGTGCAATAATCAGAATTGTTACTTTCTCTCTTAATTGACTATGAGGTGCAAGAGAAGCCACAAGAATGAACCTTTGTACTTCATCTGATTTAGATACAGTAAGTAAGTCTGCCGCTAGAATTCTAGGAACTAGAAATAAAGAATGACTTTTTGCTGCACACTTTTGAAAATGTTAACTCCCTAAACAGCTGTGTGAGTATTAGGGCTCTGTCCATTTCCCTAGACAGAATTATATCCCCTCTCTTTCTTCAACGAGCAGATGGCCAACCTACCCAATGCCATATGCAAACTCTCACCGGGAGAGCTGTGAGCCAAAGTAGCAGTCAGATTCTCTCACTGCATCTCAAATAACCTTCATGTCAAAGTGTAAAGCAAAAAAGCAGCTCATATCAAATCTAAACACGGTCTCGAAATTACACTTGCTATTATGTGTTGATGCCTAGTTTTACAAAAGCTTTGTATACATTTACTGATCATATTTCCCCAAATCTGTCTGTTGTGAAACTGCAGGAGGAAAAAGTTAACTGGAACTAGCAGAGGTGTCTCTTAGAAGCCTGCTGCATGCATGGAATGCATTATCTTCCCTTCCCATGCCACTTATTTACTGGGGCACAGCAGTTCAATACTAGGACACATGCCCCTGTAAAAGTGGTCGAGCGACACCCATGGGAACTAGTATAGGGCAATTCCCCACAAAACTGTCATGTCCATAACACCAACTAAATACCATTGTTTTGCCGTTATGGATGTGACAGTTTTGCGTAGAATTGCCCTACAGTATACTATAGTATGACATTTTAAAGCTTGCAATATACTTTCCTATTAAATGTCATCATCTCATCTACTCAGTTAACATATGCATGCATTACTGTTATCTGCTAAACATACGAGTGCATAACAAAGAAATACACCTTTTTTCAGTCATGCATGATCCATGTGTTGAGCACACACTCATACACACACACACACACACACCTTGATGTGCAGTATAGGGATTAAAGTTCTCCATCGCTCTGATAGATTTTCATCAGTTGGTTTCCATAGAGGCCTGAGATTATTACAGATACAGATAACCTTTTCAGGCATAGAAAATAAACAAACTATCGCTTTTAATTTCAAACTAGTCTTTAAGGTTTTCATGCCTCTGTCATTCACAAAGGAAAAAAGGGAGCTTTTTGAAAGTGAAAGTAGCCTACCGGTAACTGCACTGTGAGCTCAGATACAGTGGATGTGGCACGTGCATGAAAAATTGCATAACACGTGTAGACTGCATACACCACAAACCTAAAGTTATTGTAAACACACACACACACACACACACACACACACACTGCTTTCTGAACAACCCTTGTTGTGGCCTGTTCACAAGTGGAAAAAAATCAATCAGAAGATGTTTTTCATGCCTTAAAAGGTACACTACGCAAGATTTTCACCATAATATAATCTTTACAAAGCCATTTTGATGCAAAACAAACTTGTAATAGGCAAATCGTTCACCTAGCAGCTTTACAGCATAGATATAGCGAGTCGCTGCCAAGAAAACCAGCCATGCAACTTCAAGAATGGTGGCCTGACAAATCTCGCGAGAATCGTGAAACATTACCTTATTAGTAGATATAGCTCTTTGAAGATAGTTTTTGCCTGTTGTTAATTCTTCACCTCCACAACAAAAACATTTTCATTGTCTAAAGGGGGGAGATAAGTCACATAAAGTTTGCTAGTTCCAACAGCAGAGTAAAATATAAATATATTTGCGACTCTAGAGTGAGCTCTACAGTCGTCAAAAATATCTAAACCTGCATAGTGTACCTTTAAATTCTTTGCGATTACAATCATCAAAATCCTTTCATGATATTTTAAATAAATGATTTTGGTCAATTTAATGTTGCAGAGAACATTAATTAATTTATTGATTAACCAAAAATTCCAAAGTGATCAGTGTAGTTTGACTTTTAATTTAAGAATTATTTTACAGTTTTTTCTGATTGCTTAAAGGAGAATTCCGGTGTGATATTGACCTAAAGTGTGTTGAAACATGATACCGAGTGTGAACGTATGTCTCATAGCTCACCTCGGCTTGTCCCCTGCACTCAGAAATCTGGCGCTAGTTAGCCAATGCTACCAACACAGTGTTTTGTTGTGGTGCCTCGGGCATCGGCCTAGCCATGCAAATAAATCACTGTTTTACACCATTTTACAAGGCTCAAAGTAGCTCCATACTTCATTGGTAGACTTCCGAGGGCCTTGACATTTAAAACGAGACATAGAGAACTTTGAAAAAGCACTGGTAGTTTATTTACAAGACGATTTATACAGACAGTACCTTAAGGAATTTTACCGTTCGACGCCATCTTGAATTTAGTCATGATAAGTCGAGCGACGAGTACGAATGAACAGGTATGATAAGGGATCAGATTCCAAAAATAATTCAGTGGAAATGCATGGATTCAGTTGCTTCCGTAGCAGCAACTGGAATCCATGCATTTCCACGGACTTATTTTTGGAATAAGTGCTAGGAGTGCTAGGAGTGTGTTGATCATTTGGAAATTGAGTGTAAAGCAGTGAGTTGTGTTTACAGTTACGCAAAAAGAGTGCGGTGCAGTGGATTGTACCTACAGTTGTGCAAAGTGTGTGTTACAAAATTGCAAACTGAGTGCAAAGCAGTGTTTGTACTTTTAGTTTTGCACACTCAATGGTTTTGCTATACAAATTAATAGTTTTAGAAATTGTGCTATAAGAATCACAGTTAGTGTTTAGGCATTCAGAAAAAAATGTATTTAAGACTTTTGAGACTTGAGACATTTTGGTGCTCCTTCTGTGGAAGGCATTGGCATTTGTTTATTTGAATATGCAAGAGAAAATCCATCCTACTGTATTTACCAGTAGTTCTAGCAGTATAGTTCTAGCTTATTACATATTTAGCATGAGCAAGTTCCTTTCCCTGATTGGTTGGTTCCTTTTGTACTTGAGACTTGACAGTAACAGACACTGCCAGAGACAGCTGTGAAAGCAATCACATATATCAGTCTTGTTCTAAAAATTAAAAACAAACAACAAAAAAAACAATGCAGACAATTGGAACCTCTTTACTGGATGGTCTGCAAACAAATTCTAAGTTTACTTATTTGGTTGTGACTGATACACAGTCCCTTTTTGTTTTTTGCATATTTGCTACAGAGAACATCTATGAAGGATAATTGAAAGTCAAGCACATTAGTTCTGCTTGTATGATTACAAATGCTACGGTTCAGTCCTTTGCAATAACATAGGAGGTCCACTTGTTCCCTTTCTTTTGTTTATTTCATGCTTCACTTGATTTTTAATTCAAGACCTGAACAAGAATAGAGAGCACTTATCAGAGAAATTGACAATTGTTAGAAATGCTGAATACAATACACACATACAATACAATTCACGCAAGACAAACTTAAAACTGGATGATCCTTTGAGATACAGTAGGGTCATAGCACAGACAGTCCCTGACATTCTCTGATAATTCAGTCCTCAACTACTAAATATTCTTAATGAAAATATGTCCATGAATGTGAGTGGTCCATTCCATTTCTTCTGCAATTGCAGGCCTCCCTCTCATATGTCACAGTGTGAGTTTAACTCTGGGGTTATTCATTAAGAACAGGAAATCATTAGGGTCCACACTAACTTCAAAGGAAACAGCTTATGATTGGAGTTTTGTGTGAATTTAGAATGTGGCAAATACATCATACCTCTGGCCTCTGAAATGCCAGAGCTCTGGCCATCTGAATGGGTCAGTGATTGAACATGATTGAGGTATTTTGTGTGTGGGCTTTAAAATATGCTAATCTTCAGTTATGATTTAAATCAGCTATGGCACTACCCTTCTCTGTTTGGTTGAAAGGAGGGCTAGACCCATTGAAGCCATAGAACCCATTTGAGTCCTACAGTATAAGACAGAAACGTCTTATGAATAGAAATGGATATCAGAAATGGATACCGGTAGTTCAGGATAGTAGTTCTAGTGTTTTTCATGAAAGGCATCTGGGAAACAGCTAAATAGAAAAGCTGTTGAATGTTTGCTTGTCTACCATAAAACTGCAATATGGCAGCAATATGGCTTTTAGAGATGTGTTGAATGTGGTACTGACATCAATTTGTATGATTTGTGCACTAGAATACCATACTGGCAGAGTACAAGTATCTGAAAAAAATCCTATGATCTATTGTGGACAAGGGCAGAGAATTAGTCTATATTAAAGCTACACTATGCAGGTCGAAGTATTATTGGTGACTGTAGAGCTCCCTCTAGAGTCGCGATATATTTATATTTTACTCTGCTGTTGTAAATAGCAAACTTCTTGTGACTTATCCCTCCTGTAAACAATGAAAATGCGTTTGTTGTGGAGGTGAAAGATGAACAACAGGCAAAAACTATTTCCAAAGAACTATTTCCAAATCTACTGACAAGGTAATGTTTCACGATTCTCGCGAGATTTGTCGGGCCATCGTTCTTGAAGTTGCATGGCTGGTTTTCTCGCTATGTCTTTGCTGTATAGCTATAGGTGAACGATTTGCTTATTACAAGTTTGTTTACCATCAAATTGGCTTTGTAAAGGTTATAATAAGGTGAAAATCTTGCATAGTGTACTTTTAATCAATACTGTATGTCAGGAATTTCTTTAGGATCATTTACATGAAATCATCGACTGTGCAAGTATTTAATCAGAATATGTTAGTCTTCATGTTTGAGTCTGTTCATCTTGGGTGTGTATAGAATGCAGCTCAGTTAAGGTTAAATTACCCACTGGATTTAAGCTGTAATTGAATTTGTCAACGTAGTTGCACATGATTTCAATACTAATATATAATATAATCAAGGCATTTATTTTAGATCAGTATTATATCTATTTGGATGGATCACTTCTCGACATTTAAAATACGTCTGTATGTATGATATAGCCAGATCAGCTGTGTAAATTAACAAACGTGATAATGTCAACTACTTTTCTTGATGCTAAATATTCCAAACAAAGACCATTGCCGAACCACTATAGTAATCACCATTGGAAAGACAACAGTGGTCATCTATACATGGGTAATAATGTACATGAATGTAAATGAATCACACAACCCTATCATGATGTTTCAGTAATATTTACAACAATGTTATGATAACATCAAAAGTGTAACTGTTTTGCATTAAACATGCATTTGCAATTCTTATCTGGAATATTAGCATGTATATGGCACATTTTAACTCTGACCATTTTATACATTCCCTCCCCTAGGTCACAGGGTATGTGTGCCAATATGAATTGGACAGTGTGTGTTGTAGCTATTCATACATATACTTTCCTAGATAGCTCATGGTCTAGTGGATGTGTAGATAGGCAGGCAGACAACATGAAATGAAAAGCACTTATGAAAGGAACTACCGAAGAACATTAAAACAGGTGTTGTTATTTCTGTAGACAGGCCTCTACTATCCTGGAATCGTGGTTTGTTAGAGTTTTCAAAGGTCATTGCTAGGACTGCACAATTATCTCAATCGTAATCACAATATGAAACAGTGCAATTACCTAATCGCAAAAGCTACAAATAATCGTGCAGTTAATTTAGTCACATTTCATCCTCCTTGACTATATGCCACTGGTTGGTGGGTGTGCATAGTGTGTGAGGGGCACAGAAATAATGACTGGTGAGCTTCATAGTCGACCGGGGTTGCTGTGCTTGTTGTGCACCAGGCGTGCTCACCAATCAGGGGTGGCACAATTTAAAGTAGCATTTGGAATATTGAACTGAATCAGTTCATTGACATTCAAAAATCATATTGCAAATTGCAATCGAAATATCTGTCAGAAAAAATCGTGCAGCCCTAGTCATTGCCAATGCCTGTTTATTCATCACTTTTAATGATGTTTTCTAAACAAAGTTCAGGAGGAGCACTTAGGGATGATTGAGAGCAATTAACTCACCTGTCTTCCGTCGCCAGGATATTTAAGACAGCCTCCTTATCCATACGTCACACACTGCTGCGCTCACAAAATTATTGGAGTTGCAAAGCCTCGGTAGGCAGACGTCGTTAATGGAGCCGGGTCTTTTCACTGACTAACCATTCAAAAGCTACATCCAGTCCATGGGCTACAAAGTCACCTAGTTCATCAGCGTTTATCAGGTCACTGCACAGAGCAAGGGTAAGCTACCCCATCTATCGATTATGCTATAGCCTACACACCCCTACTTCAAGGCTCTAACAACATGCTGCTCCACGCCCGCATTTTCACGTCGGAAGATGATCCAGGTAACTCGAAATAGGCCTACTCTAAATTCTAACAGAGCCTGTCTACGGAGAGCCTGGCCACTCGTATTAATTCCCATTGTACCGAATTTTGGTTGCAGTTCCACCAGAGTTCCACTGGGGGCGATCGCCATGAGTGCAAAATTAATGGGAGTCAATGGAGCTAGACGGCTACATTTGTCTCTTTCACCTGATTGTTGTTGACATCTCAGATTTGATTGTAGTTTGTATAACTTCAACATGGGTTATAGGTCAAGTTGAATGAACGAGTACTTATGTCCTTTTGATTTCTTACAGGTTGGGTCGTTGTTGCCCATAACACGCTAGCATTGTGCTAATAAATGACGTCATCGACACGTTTGAAAGGCTTTTTAGAACAATTGAGTGACTTTAAAAATATAATACCAACCAAGTGTATTTTCCTTGCCTCCCCTTTCAAATACAATATTCAAATTACTTGAAAAAAATTATATCCCAAGAAAAGTGGATTTTGAGGGGTATAGCTCCATAGACCAGGGGTCTCAAACACCCGGGCCGGGGACCGGCCCAATTCCGGCCCGCGACATATGTCAAAATAATAATGTAATTCGGCCCTTGAGGCTATTTTTAATTGCGACAAACAACGATACTGATTAAAATAGACGATAGATCCAAGTACGGTGACAAATCTCATTTGTAGCCTACTCTGCTCTACTATGTGCTAGACATCCAGAGCTTGATTCAAACCCAAAATCGCTGCGCAAAGTTTTCAGGAAATACTTGTATTACACGCGAGAAACACGGAAGCGATGCAGTCCATAGTTTTGCACAAATTGAAGCAGAAATAGGCCTACACCTAATGTTGAAAAACTTTCACGTGTGATGAAGTCTTAGGTAGGCTATGTTATTCACCTATTCTGATTCTGAAGGAGAATATCCTTTTGGAGATTATGATCGATCGTCTATTGACAGTGATAGTCACAGTGCGTCTGTGAATGGAGGTGCGTCTTTGCGTGTATACGACGGTGTCCACTAACCATACCATGCTTATTTCGACCCTCTGCCCAACATAGCTTGGAGGTTGCAGTGGTAATCGTGATGAAAGTGTCTAGAGGGCTAGTAGAAACGAACTATGCGAACTTCTGGGTAGGCTACTCAGATTACCCACGATAGGAACTGATTTGACCAGAATACTTTATTGTAGGCCTTGTGGTTTAGTAATACATCACTAAACCATATATATCTTAGGTGTTGGTATTAGGTGTTGTCCTGTTAATTTGTTATGTGGGTAATATGAAAAAAAGGAAAGTAAACCTGCTCAAATATGTTCATCCAGTATTTACTGAAAGGTGCATAATTTGAGGTGCTTGCCATCCAGTGATGGGTACATTTACCCCCTTCATAAACTTTTGTTTATACTCAAAGATTTTTACATTTACAGTAGGACATTATCTCTGACCACTTTCAAGCCATGGCCTTTTGAAATTTTGATATAAAAATCCAATGGTGTTGCTTTCTTAACCCTGACACCAGGTTTAGAAAAGTTATGAGAGGAAAATATTTTTATTTGGTGTGAAACAAATATTTTTATTTGGTGTGAAACCCGTTTTTAGGCTTTTTGTTTGTTTTATAATTTGTATTAATATTTATTTTATCATTATTTTATTTATAAGCTAAGGTTGCTAGCACAGGTGTCTAAAACTAGATAAAAACACTTTCTGTTTGCAGTTTTGTGTGGTATTTGAAAAAAAGAACATTGCATTTTCAGAAATAGCCGGCCCTCCAATCAGATGACGTTGGCAGAAGTGGCCCCCAGCTCATTTGAGTTTGAGACCCCTGCCATAGACCATTCATTCTGCACTCGTGGACGAGCACCCTCATGTGGAACCACAGCAGGAACTGCAACCAGTTCAGTTTTCTGAGAGTGGCAGTTCTCCCCTTATTAGACATTCTCTGATTCTAACATGGCTTGCCACGCCAAGCGTCACAAGTTTGTAGGCCTATCCGGCGGAGGCCAATCTTCTGAAGATCACTTAATCCGTAATTCGTGTTGGCATCGGAAAACGAATACGTTTTGCTCATTCACTTCCTATAGTTTGCCCATTCACATTATCATAAACCGATACTAGCGTTGTTGGATATTAAGCTACTTATTACGAAATGATAAGCATCAACATTAAGTGCTGAGTATTTCTACTGGCTTGTTCCGCAGGCTTGTTCAAACGGTCGTGCGGCGCTGTAGATGTCAGCAATCATTAAAGCGACAGTACACATTTGTAATTCGCGTCAGGCGACGCAGACAGCAAGGACCGTGATTGGTCAACTATTCCTGTGTCGATGGCCAGCGTTTCAAGCAGCTACTGGGAGGTATAGTAACATGCTAGTTCACTGATATGCAGTGTTGTAATGTAACGGAGTACAAATACTTCGTTACTGTACTTAAGTAGACATTTCACGTATCTGTACTTTACTTCGCTATTTAAATTTATGTCAACTTTCACTTTTACTCCACTACATTTCCTAGATAAAATGTATACTTTTACTCCGTTATATTTCCACTAAGCATCTTCGTTACTCGTTGCTAAAACATAAAATTAGAAGAAATGTGTGCGACTGCAATAAGGGAGGTTTGGCGAATGCTGCTCCTAGATTGCATTACGCACACTCCACGCCCTATTTCAGCGCTTGTTTGTTGCTAAAGGAGGAGGGAGGAGGACGCACAACTGAAACCGCCATGGAAGCACGAGCACCTACTGGAGGACCTCCCGTTATCATAGATGACCACCCCGTCAATAGTGGTGAACTCGGTGAACAGGGTAGTGGTGAAGAGAACGTCATACACCCGTGGCCGTATTTGCAAGAAATGTTTCTGTACATTGGCAGCTTTCTGTGTAGCTGAACACTCCGCCTCAGCGGCCTGTGAAAGGCTATTTAGCATCGCAGGACTTGTCTTCAGTCAAGAAGAGTAAGACTGAATCAGGCCCGGGGTGGGTAATCGGGAGAATTGCCGGTGGGCCACTTCACTTTTGGGCTGGTCGAGGAAAAAAATATTGTAGCGATCTCACCCTCAGACAAGATTCACCTTCGGCCAGGACGGCCATTTATTGGAACAGGAAGACTCAGACACAATCAGACATGTAACACACAATAAGGGTTTACCACACACATCAACACGAGGATAAACACATGAGGTACAACTAAAGAGACTAACACGCTAACAAATACACAACATGCTAAACGTAACTACAACTATTATAACCGACATTACACATTCTAGCATTCACTCGCACTGCATTCTGGGAGACACTCATTCAACGTTAGACATGAACATCCACCAACGCTACAATATTGACATTTGTCACGTTGGTCTATCTTTTCTTAAAGTAGGACACGTTCCGCATTCTGTATATGACACCAATGCCTCTACATGGGTTGTAGCCTACGTGAGGGAGTTCTCCCCTCCCAAAAAGAGTTGGTTGGGTCCATATAGCCCGTCTTTTCCAAAAAGTTTTCTCAGATACGGATAGCTGAGCTGGCCCTACAGTAGGCTAGACACAAGCGTCAGGAAGAATGGATGGTAGAAAGAGGCCAGGAGAGACTGAGCAGAAGATCAACCAGTCGACCACTGAAAATGATGAGCCCGGAATTAGTGATGAGAAGGCCATGACTACAGGGACGAGGATAAATTAAAGTTATTTAATCTAAGAAAGAGCAATTACCCTACATGATAAACCTTGCCTTGTTTGCTCAGAAGAGGGTGTAGTAAAGGAGTAGGCTAAATCACCAAACAACAATATAGCCTACCCATGCAAAAAACATGTAGCCTAAACATTAGTTCAATATGCCTCTTTGTGGAAGCAAGCTTTGTGGATAGGCTATATTTCAAAGGCTTGCTTTCTTTCTTTCTTTATGTTTTTGTTAACTTGTGGAATAGTGGAATATTTTTTGTTAACTTCTCAGTTGAAGTGAATTATTATATAACCTTTACACATTTGTTTAACCATGGTACTAATAAAAACTACAGGATAGTAGCTGAAATGTTGCTTCATTTATCCAATTTCCACGTATGGAAAACGTGGGCCGGTCTTGGGCCTGAAACTCCCGGGCACTGAAATCTGGCAACTTTGAAAACCAGCTTCTTTTGAAGATGAACAGACACCTTTTCAGTTTCAACTAATGACTGGCATATTAGTAGCTACTGGACATAGGTGGCCTGTGTGTGTGTGTGTGAGAGTGAGATGGTGACCTGGGGAGTAAGCCCTAGAAATGCTCATACCACATGACCAAAATGTTCTTCCTACAAGCAGGTAATTTTTTTTAAAAAAAGAAATAAGTTATTTATTTTTCATTTTTACCTGAAGTTCATACAAAAATGAAATTTCTTGATGAGTGAGATTAAGAAGATATGGGAACCCTGAATATGCTTTATGCTTTACTATAAAAAAAAAGCCAAAATAAAGTTCACAATAAAAGCTAAACACACAATAAATATGCTTTTTACTTTTTACTTTTACTTCAAATACTTAAGTACATTAAATATCAGAAAATTACTTTTGATACTTAAGTACAGTATATATCAGATATTTTAAGACTTTTACTAAAGTAATATTCTAAAAGGTAACTTTCACTTCTACTGTACCAAAGTCTTTGTCTAGTACAATACTTACAATACTAGTATTGCTTTCTAGTACTTTATACTGCTGATATGAGCTTTGCAAATAAACTCAAGACCTATTTTGGTTACAACGACTGGTTATCCGTATGTAAACTGTCTAAGTTCACTATGGCTAATGTTTTAAAATTAGCACTTAGCCAGCAAACAGTACTCTGTGGGCAGTTGCGCTAAAGTTTTCTCTCAGCAGGCCCTCAAACCCCAGTCTACAGCCAAAATAATGACACTCCTTGAGCACTGATTAATTGTTTCATTCCATGCCAACACTGACAGGAGGGAGCAATCACCACCCCCCCTCATTGACAGCTCATTAAAATGTTTGCTATTATCGCATCGCAATACAATGGCTATTATCGCATCGCAATACATTATCTAATTGCAAGCTGCAATTATTTATGTCGTCCTTTTGTGTGACAGAAACACAGCATGGCACTAGACATGCTCAACAATCAGAAGCAGCACAACTTGGATATTAGCTAAATCTTGACATCAACATTACAAAAAAAAAAAAAAAATCATATCGCAATTGCATTGCTCCCATCAACTCCCAGCATCCAGAGCACTCTCCATTCCCGTGGCATCTTGTTCCTTAGGTCGTATTTTAACTCGGTCCAATAACCCGGTCACCTTGCAAACTGGGCATGTCGACAGCGCTTTCCTGCACCACACGCTCCAGAACGTATCACTCCGCTGCTTCAGCCACAGCCACGTCAGCAGCCCAGGTTTTTCCCGCCGACTTCCTTCCCGCAGCATCTCCGCCATAGTTCCTGATCCGACTCCACTTCTTCAGATGGCCCCGGTAGCGACCGCGTCACTACTCCCTCCGCCGAATATTTTATATTTTATCAGGTAATGATATTCTAACAGTTCTTTCAGCCCAGGTTGAATTATTTAAGACTGCTACAGACAGGATGGAATGAGCTTGGATCCATGCAACAACAGCTTCAGGGAGACCCATGGGAGACCCATGCAGCAACTGCTCCGCTGACCTCCTGCACCCCTGCTACAACGGCTCCGCTGAGCCCTAAGACCCATGCAGCAACAGCTACACCGAGCTCCAGGACCCTTGCAACGACGGCTTCGCTGAGCCACTAGAACAATGCAGCAACAACTACGCTGAGCCCCAAGACCCATGCAACGACGGCTTCGTTGAGCTTCAAGGCCCATAGAGCAACAACTACGCCGAGCTCCAGGACCCATGCAACATCGGCTCTGCCGAGCCCCAAGACCCATGCAACAGCAGCTACGCTGAGCCCCAAGACCCATGCAACGACGGCTTCGCCGAGCCCCAAGACCCATGCAACGACGGCTTCGCCGAGCCCCAAGACCCATGCAACGACGGCTTCGCCAAGCCCCAAGACCCATGCAACGACGGCTTCGCCGAAGCCCCAAGAACCATGCAGGAACAACTACGCCGAGCTCCAGGACCCATGCAACATCGGCTCTGCCGAGCCCCAAGACCCATGCAACAGCAGCTACGCTGAGCCCCAAGACCCATGCAACGACGGCTTCGCCGAGCCCCAAGACCCATGCAACGACGGCTTCGCCGAGCCCCAAGACCCATGCAACGACGGCTTCGCCGAGCCCCAAGACCCATGCAACGACGGCTTCGCCGAAGCCCCAAGAACCATGCAGGAACAACTACGCCGAGCTCCAGGACCCATGCAACATCGGCTCTGCCGAACCCCAAGACCCATGCAACAGCAGCTACGCTGAGCCCCAAGACCCATGCAACGACGGCTTCGCCGAGTCCCAAGAACCATGTAGCAACAACTACGCCGAGCTCCAGGACCCATGCAGTAGCAGATACGCTGAGCCCCAAGAACCGTGCAATGACGGCTCCACCGAGCCCAAAGGCCCATGCAGCAACAGCTCCACTGAACCCTCAGGACCCACGCAACGACAGCTCTGTTGAGCCCCAAGACCCACGCAACAACGGCTCTGCTGAGCCCCAAGTCCCACACAACGATGGCTCCGCTGAACCCTCCAAGACCCATGCAGCAACAGCTCCTCTGAATCCCAGGACCCAGGCAACAACGGCGCTGAGCAAGCGCAACGAAGATCCACTCCTGTGTACTCTCACCCTCTCAGTCATGTTTACCGGCCTTCTTTGGGCTGCTAAGATGTAGTGAGTTTACATGCCCCTCGTCTCATTTCATTCCCGATGGCTACCCATTGCAGATCGTGAGCATTAGACCAGGACACAATTAGGTTTACTACCAAACAGAGTAAACCGATCAGTTCCAAAAAGGACACTCCATATTCATATTCAACTCTGCCTCAGATCCTCAGCTTTTCAATACCCACCACACTACATCCCATATCGGTCAGCTCAAGCATCGCCTACTAGCCCGCTCTTCATCTCAGATGAAGGGTACCCATCACTCGTCACAGGTTCCAGACTTTTTAAAATCTATCCTTGTCAAATCTCGTTGACAGACCGCAGACCGCTACTCTGTGCATTCATTCAGGATAGGAGCTGCTACTACAGCCACATGCATCGGCCTATCAGAGCAGCAATCAAAATACTGAGCCATTGGTCCTCAGATGCCTATCAGTCCTAGTCGCTCTATTGCGATGTCCGCTTCAGGCATTCCAGGACCACGACCAGCTACCATGCCAAACACGCGCTTAGCTTAAACACTCAGCATAGCAATCATACTGACGAGTGAGCTAGTGAAATTATGTTTTCTAAACAAAGTTCGGGAGGAGCCCTTAGGGATGATTGACAGTCTTCCGCCGCCAGGATATTTAAGCCTAATTCCTTATCCATACGTCACACGCTGTGGTGCTCCCAAAATTATCCCTCCTCCTCCCCCTACTCCATTTCACTGATAGCCCAGTGACCTCCTTACACAGGGGGTGCAAGCAGCCATCGCTCTATCGCGATGTCCGCTTCAGGCATTCCAGGACGACGGCCAGCTACCATGCCAAACACACGCTTAGCTTATACACTCAGCATAGCAATCATACTGACGGGTGAACTAGTGAACTTGCAGTCTGCAGCTATTTATGTTCAGTATCCACCACAACATAATAAATATAAGAGCCACATACTTATTCAAACTTAACCCTATTTCAATTAAGTTTTTTCTCATTACTCTCAATAGGGAAATTAGACCAACCTATGCACTGTATCTATCTTTAACACCACACAGAGAAAGACAACACACTTCCAAGGTGAAACTGCAAGTAAAACCACAAAATCACTTGTGTCAAACCCTTACAAATGTATAAATTAATTGGTGGCCATGTGAGGTGAAAAACCTTTTTACTTTTAAACAAGGCTCAACTCATCTCACTCCTCCCCAGTCTAAACACTTGAAATGATTTACAGTTGATATTTATAATCTGTTGTGCTAATTAGAATTCTCTTTTGTGTGAGTCCACGGCACTCTGCATATTTATTAAATCACAGTTTGATGAAATGCTGTTTTGACACAGGAGTCTGCAGACGTATAAAGTTTTCAGTGTCGACTCTGACATCAGATTGCTTTTGAATTGCGATTTGTATGCAAATTGTAGAAATGTTTAAAAGTAAGGCAAAGGAGCTGGCATGAGATTAATGCCAGCCTGCAGCCTTGTGAATCAGTATTCTGTTCCTGGAGGCTTTGTCCTCCTTTTGACAGTCTGACAGTCTAACTAGGAATTCTATGAACACAAATATACAATTAATTCCATTTAGACTGTTTTTAATTCACTGAAAGTTAGTAATACACCATATCCTACAAGCCCTTCTCAAGAGCAAACTGGCAAACAAAACGTTTACCATCAGTTTACCAAGTGTCTACACTATACAGAGTAAATAAAACTGCAGGCTCAACAACATTAGCTGTTCTGAGACAGTTATGCACTGTTTGTGATGTTACAAAAGCCACCGAACTGCAAATATATAATCAGTGCCATCCTCACACTTTATCTGTAGATATTTTCACTCTGGAGGTAAGGTATCAATAATGTAGGAAAAAAGATGTTAGCAAATCACACAGTCAACACATCAGTCTCTTTGGTCTTTTCACTTGCTAGTAATTCTTAGCAGGGAACTAGATCAGGGTGAGCATATATCAGGTAGGTCGATGTCTATCATATAATTTCAGAATTTCTAATATGATTCTGACGTGGACCCATCTGGTCCATGAGCGCCCCTCTGTTGCATTGGTGTTGCCAAAACACTGCAAACACTGCGATGTTATTGCGTCAATACTTATCAATAAATAATTGTACACATCAGTTAGATCCAGTCAAACTATTTATTAATTTGTACTCTCACTGCATGTTTGAACTGTTCATACTACCCAGTCCAGGCCCAGTTTCCGGATAGTGATAAAACAAGTGATCTAACAAACGTTTGTGAAGTATTTTTTTTCTGCATTTCTTGAACATGGTCGTAGTGTGAACATGCATGTTCTGCTCTAAATAAGTTCAGGGCAACTGTCCATGGCGGAGCTGTCCAAAGGGTTGCTGTCCATGTTAGTAGTGCTGAAATATCCCCTAATTTGGTGAGATCAGGTGCAGTTACCTCACAGCTGCCATTTGAGGAGTGTTGACTCCGCAGTTTAACCCATGTGTGTGAGTTTTTGTGTCTTGGCATACATGCTGGGCATGACATTGGGGGTGTGGCTACATCTCGATTCTACCTTTGAGTTATACATTTTTTGAGATTGAGATGTAATTTCCATTTCGACTTAAAATTGAAAAATCATGAGTGCTTTACAGTACATGCGCCTTTCGCTATACAGTAGGTTTTTCTTGGTCAGTGGCATTGATTTTTAGAGGGTGTAAGATAGCGATTTTTGGATCATGCGCCAGACCACACCTTATGTTGTTAATTGCCGCACCCCTGGATGCAAGGTTTAATAAAAGTGGAGCACATGGCGAATAAATTCATCACTATATTGGTTATAAGATAAGAATAAGCCTTGCGTTGCGCTTTCCGCCTGTGTACGAAAGCATGGACGGATTATGAACTTTCGGGCCCCTGGGCCCAGATGTATTAAGGGCCGCCCACTTATTGTCACATATGTGGGAGGTGGGGGGGTTGGGGGTCCTCCCCCAGAAATTGTTTTGTTTGATGTGATTTCCTGTATTCTGGTGCATTTTGGGGATGGCCAATACTTTAATTCAATCAGATTTATAGCCTACATACTGATTTGTTGATATTGAGGCAGTGATTCCATGCAAAGGCTTGGGCTTCAGGGCCCCCTGACCCCTTGGGCCCCTGGGCCTGGGCCCGGTAGGCCTGTGCAGTAATCCATCCCTGTACGAAAGGGGCCTTTATCACATATTACAGCAATGCTGAATTCAGATTGGTTGAAACGGAAACTAGATCCCAGTCCAGCACATTTTTTTCCACAAAAATAAATCACGCTGAAAGGCCTATATATGATTCTAACTGTCTCACTAAATTGCATTATCCACACTCAATTATCACTGGTATCTGCTAGACAACAAGTACCAAAACATGATTAGTTCAGATTTCACATGTTTCATTTTATACAACCTCACCTCCATCTTACCTGTTCATAATTCTGAGAAATTCTTGAAATGTGTGCATGTACATGTTTATGTTATATATGTGTGTGTGTGTGTGTGTGCTTGTGTGTGTGCCTGCGTATGTGCCTGTGTATGCATGCGTCCATATGTCTACTGTGTGTCATAAGTATGATTACTGTGAATGTATGTGTGTGCGTGTGTATCTGTTTGTGCACATGTGTGCACATGAAATGGGTTAACATGACCCCTGGAGGCAAACATACGGAAAAAAAATGGTCATCCTAGGCCCTACAGTTCTCAAGATATTCACAGAGAACTGTGTCTGCCCTACCCTCCTTTCGGGTGGTCCAGTCTAGCGGGGGGGCTACAGATCAAAACGAAAAACAACGGTTCCATGCTATCCATGTGGGGTTACATGCCCACCAAGTTTCGTGTACCCCGGTCTTTCAGTGTCCCGGGAATCCTTGTTGGTGTACGTCACTAAATGTACACATAAATTATTTTATTGTAAGGCCCCCCATGAACGAAAGTACACAAAACTTGGCATGCATTCGGAGGGTGTCATAATGATCCTACACTTTTAATTTCGTGCAATTTAGACCTTGTCAGCCAGAGATATTGTGATGAAAACACCTAATTTTTTGCTTTTTAATTTTTAACTAGGTGGCGCTATACATGAAACAAGTGGTAATGGGATGGGTTGACATGCCCCCTTAAGACCAACATACATAAAAAAAGGTGGACCTCCTAGGCCCTAGGGTTCTCGAGATATTCACAGAAAACTGTCTCTGGCCACCTACAGGCCAGTTGGTGTATAGTGACATAAATTCATTTATTGTGTGGCCCCCCATGAACGGAATTCCACGAAACTTGGCGTGCATTCAGAGGGTGTCATAATGATCCTACACTTCCAATTTCGTGCAGTTTTGACTATGTTAGGTCACAGATACCTGCAATTACAACACCTCATTTTTACTTTTTTGTGTTTAACTAGGTGGCGCTATACATGAAATGAGTGGTTATGGAATGGGTTGACATGGCCCCTTGAGATCAACATACTTTTCGTAGGTGGTCTGGCCAGGCTAAGGTGCTTTCCAACATGCACGGTGAAGGGCTAATAGGTTGTGGCTCGCTCCCCCCAGTGATCAAGCTTTGGAGCCCCTCTTCTCCTCTCCCAACTCCCTCTTTGGTGGTCCCTCCTGCCTCAGTGCCAATGGCAGGACTATAGAGACTCTGCTGGGTAAGCTGCATAGGCCCATAACGATGCAAGTCCGCCTGGCTAACACAGCGGCCATTCTGTCCCTGTATGTTCGACACCTCTCTGGTCTCTTGCAAAACCGGTGATCCCACTCTTTTGAGAGAGCTCCAGTCAGCCTCTGTGTGCCTCGCTGCAGTGTCTAAGGAGCAGGTAGTGGCATCGGGCTGCTCCTTGGCTCAGTTCTGGGTAGCTAGACGCCATCTCAATCTCAGCTCCAGCAGGCAGACAGAGAGCGTCTTTTGAGAGTGCCGGTGGAGCCTGGGTCCATGTTCGCCCCACGCGAACAGCCGCCGCTGTGCAGAAGAGCCCTCATCGTTCCTGGCAATCTCCGGGCCAGCCAGCCTCGCCTCTCAGCTCTATGCAGGAAGGCTTGGCTGGCCTTATGAGCGGATCCATGGGTGCTCTCCACCATGAGCCATGGGTACTGCCTGCAGTTCAGGACCAGACCCCGTATGATGAGGGCACCTACGGTTACCTTGGTGAGCAGTACCATGCACGCTCAGACCTTATGTGCAGAGCTGTCCACCCTCCTGGACAAGAGGGTGATAAGGGAAGTCAGGAGTTCAAACCCCCAAGCGGGGTTCTTCTCCTGTTATTTTCTTGTACCCAAGCGCACAGGGGACCTTCGTCCTATTTTAGACCTCAGGGGTCTCAACGGGCACCTCCGGTCCCTGAGGTGCAGGTTCATCACAGTTCCGAGGGTGTGGCAGGCCATCAATGCAGGGGACAGGTTTGCTACCATCGACCTGCAGGATGCTTATTTTCAGATGCCCATCTGGCCGGGGCATAGGAGGTTCCTGAGGTTTGCGTTCGAGGGTCGGGTCTTCGAGTTCCAAGTCCTCCAATTTGGAATCTCTCTGGCCCCCCGAACCTTCACCAGGTGCATGGATGTAGTTGTTGCACCCATGAGGCAGCGGGGGCTCAGGATATTAAACTATCTAGAGGACTGGCTCATCTGTGCAACCTCAAAAGTGCAATGCCGCCTACACGTGGCCTTGCTGTTGAAGCACATCCAGGACTTGGGCTTGCGCCCCAATCCCAAGAAAAGCACGCTCCAGCCTTCCCAGGTCACCACCTTCCTGGGCATGGTCCTGGACTCCAGGAGGGCATCCGTGACTCTCTCTTTCGCCGCATGTCGCTTCATGTTGCACGCCCAGGTGGAGTGGAAACTCTGCCTTCGCCTCTTGGGCCTTATGGCGGTGATGGTGCAGGTAGTCCCCCTTGCCCACCCTCACATGCTCCCAGTCCAGAGGTGCCTGTTGAGCCTAGTCCTGTGCCCCCAAGGGCCCTCCCAGGCCAAGGTGACGGTGTCCCGCAGGCTTCACAGGCCCTACACTGGTGGAGAGATCCCGCCAACACCGAAAGGGGGAGTGCAATGGGACTGGTGATTCGTCGCCGGGTCGTATTTACAGACGCATCCCCAGTAGGCTGGGGCACCGTTCTCGATGTTCAGGGCATCAATGGTTTCTGGACAGACCCTTGGCTACCCTAGCACATCAATGTCCTGGAGCTGAGGGCCGCTCTCCTCGCCCTCCAGCACTTTCTACCGTGGCTAAGAGGCCAACATGTGATGGTGAGGACCGACAGCACGGTGACTGCGGCCTACAACAGACAGGGGGGCTTGGGGTCTCCAGGTCTTTGCAGCCTGCCGACAGACCTGTGGCTCTGGGCTCACCCCCTGTTCAGCTCTCTCAGAGCAGTTCATGTGCCGGGGGCCTTGAATGCTGCGGCCGACATCTTGTCAAGAGGGAGCCCACATCCCGGAGAGTGGAGGCTCTAGTTAGCTTCTTCCTATTCACAAAGGCTAACTAGCTAACGTTTTTTAGTTTCTTATAATATATGAATTATTCAGTTAGCCTATACATAATCCTCACATAACAATCTTTACATGCTATTACAGATGTATTACATGGTCCTAAACAAATTGTTATGATATTATGTTATAGTTTACCTGTTACTGCTGAGCATCATGTGAGGGGAGCGACATAATTCACAAGCGCCTCCTCAGTGTATAGATAGAGGGTGTGGCCTCATTCAGGGTTACATATGGGTATTTGTGTGTGTAGGGGTAAGGGTAGGCAGGGATGGGCAAACACGTCATCATAGCACACTGGACATCAAAACAATAGGCTGAGGTACAATTTTTCATTAGTAGGCAAATCTAGTTGTAACAGTTTTATGCCTTTAGCTTAAGAGTTTCAAGCATTTTCTTCAAATACTAAATAAATAGTGAAAATAATATAAATAGATAGTTAAAATATGGTAATCAACCTTGCTTCTAAACAGGTTTCAAGTAAATTCTTCAGAACGCCATCAACCTGTTTCATGGTCCTCTTTTTTCATGAATTATTCATTATCCGAGACAACAATTTTAACCATGTACATTAATTTCAAGCATTTTCTTTAGTCTTGATCTGAAACCTATAAAAGCACATTACATTCAGGTTTTTACCTTGTACAGTCCAAAAGATAAGTGATTAATTCGATTTTGACCTGGCGGTGGCAGCCATATTGGATTTCTCCATTTTGGGGCATTATGAGACATTTTTGAGCCTGGCATACAGAAGATTTGAATTCAGCACCCTTCAAAACACCTAAAAATGTTGTATGCCAAAAATTAACATGATTTTCCTTCGGGACTTTAAATAAGCACATTTTCCAAAATCCTGCCTAGTCTACCTGGGTACATCCACTGCAGTTCCACGATGGTGTAGAGGAATCTGCACATGTTGAAGACGGGGATGATCTGGACAATGAGGCTATCACAGAAAGGGTAGCTAAGGGTAGTCAACATCTACAAATACCTTATCTTCAGTAAACAAGCATATGCTCCACACATCTGATTTAATCAGGGATCTTGTAGACAGACTACAGAGAAAAACAATGTCACTGTTAAACAAATTTGGCCATGGCCAACACCCTGAAGTGGAGAAGCTTAGGCAGGACTTTGTGGACACAGCTCAGCCTTTTAGGGGTTTAGAGACTGAGTTTAAGCAAATGCAGTATTTTGCACACTTTGCACACACAGGGCACTTCATTCAGCCAGTCGAGGAAATACTGCCAGGATTATCTTATGTCCAACAAATGAACACCACCTCTGGTGCAGTCAGACAAGTGGCAGTAGCTGAAAGCTACCAACGTATCCCCCTAAGACCCCTGTTGACAAAAATTCTTAGTACACCTGGTACTTTAGAGTCTGTTATTAATTGGCAACAAAGAACAACTCCTCCAGATGTCCTACAGGACTTATATGATGGAGACTTGCAAAACTCATCCTCTCCTATCAAGAGTTCTCCATCCCCCTAATGCTCTATGGAGATGACTGTGAAACTGTGAACCCACTGGGATCAAAGACAGGCATTCACAAATTGGGCTTACTATACTTTGCTGAGTCTACCATCTGACCTGATCTCGAAACTGCGGTCACTCTTTTTACTAGCTGTATATAAATCTGATGATGCCAAAACGTATGGTATTGATGCTATTTTGCGCCCCATTATTGAGGAGGTGAAATCCCTTGAGAAGGAGGGTATTGTCTTTGACACTGCAGTCTTTAAGGGGGTGATAAAATTCACCATTGTTCAGGTGTTCTGGGTTACACTGAAAGTTTTTCAGGAAACTATGTGTGCCGGTGGTGTAAAATTCACAAACACAGCCAACGTATTCAAACAGAGGAGCAGCCCGCGCTCTTACGCACTACACACCGAGCAGATCTAGATGTAGAAAACCTGTCTATGACAGGACTGAAAAGGGACAGTGCTCTAAACTCTCTAACGTTTTTTCACATCACAGACAATACTGCACCAGATGTGATGCATGATATCTTAGAGGGTGTAGGACCTTATGAGATCAAGCTTGTTTTGAACGCACTAATTGAGCAAAAACACCTAACTCTAGACAAGCTGAATTACCGACAAACAAGTTTTGACTATGGGTTCTGTAACAAGGGAAACAAGCCATCACCCATCAGCAAAAATGACCTAAAAAATGTGGATGGCGCCATAAGGCAGACAGCTGCACAAACTTGGTGTCTGCTGAGATTACTGCCGATACTGATAGGAGACTTAGTACCAGAGTGGAAGCTTTTGTTATTGCTACTGCTGTGTATGGAGTTCATCTTTTCTCCATCTTTAACAGTTGCAGGAACACTGTTCCTTAGTAAAATCATTCCGGAACACCACAGCCTCTTTCTGGACCTATTTCCCCACCTTTACTTGAGGCCTAAGCATCATTTTATGCTCCATTATCCACGTGCAATCAAACAGCTAGGGCCATTACGGCAATTATGGGCAATGAGGTTCGAGGCCAAGCATGGTTTCTTTAAAATAGTGAGCCACATAACTTGCAATTTTAGAAATGTTTGCAAAACAATGGCATTTCGCCACCAAATTATGCAGTGCCACCACTTCATGTCCAACACTGTTTTATCCCACATCCAAGAGGTTGGCCCAGGGCACAGCACTTTTCTTTTTTGCCATTAAAGGCATAAAAGAAATTCAGGGTGACCTAGATGTCCCTCTTTTCAATGAGGTCTACATCCCATCGTGGGTTACATTCAAGGGTACTGAATACAGATCAGGGATGACAATCCTTCTGTCCTGTAACTCAGAAGGGGAGCCACAATTTGGGGCAATCAAAACAGTTCTGGTGTTAAATCAGAACACTGAAACACCAATGATTAAGCTAGTAACACAAAAGTGGGAGACACTGGGTTTTGACAGGCACTTTTTTTCCTATGCCGTACTCCCCACTTCAAGCCTAATAGCTGTGGATGTTCAAGACTTGCTGGATCACCACCCACTGCATGCTGCCAGCTCTTACACAGAGAGTGACCACAGACGGTACATATCTCTATGTTACAGAGTGTTTTAATGTTGCCATTTCTGTCAAGTTTTTTTTTTATATAGTTCAGTATAGTTCAACATGTTCTGTGTCTAAATTACTTCTTCTGGAGATTACTTTCTCTACCTCCTCCCTTACTTCCTTCTCTCCATTATAACTCTCAGGTGAGTATTGTCAAAGTACTGCTTTAGCACTATTAGTGCCAGTATGCATCATTGGTCAATAATTTATCACATGTCTACATTGTCTTTTTTCATCTGTGCAGACTGCCAATAATGCAGTGGTGACCACGCCGTTCACACAACTCCTTGATCAACAAAACACTGTGGTGCATGAGGCAGTCATTGGGGCAATTACGGAAGAGCCAATCCCTCACATTCCTCAATTCCCTATTGTGCTCCAAGTTGTTCCTGTGTTTGTAGGTATCAAATTTGTAGGTAACAAATATTGATTTGTTCTCAAGGACCTCAAGTTATTCTCAACCAATTTTCTCTTTTGTCCCAATTTTCTTTTTTGTGCTTTTTAGGACATCCGACAGATATTAGCTACTGCAGAGGGTACGCCAATATTGAACAGCCTGGACAGCACAGGTGTGATAACGATGAAGGAGAGGCGTTCCATGGTCCACATCTTGGTGTCTCATCTAATGGATAAATTTGGAGAAACGTCAGTTGATTATGTTTTAAATTAACTGGTCATTCAATCTACTACTATTACTAATAATAACAAATGAGTTACATTTATAAAGTGCCTTTCTCAAATTCTCAAATCAAATCAATCAAACTCATGGACACTTGATGCTGGTATTCAAATTAATGCTGGTGTTTTGTGTAATATTGAGAGGCAAATGACTATTAGATTATCATATTCCCTGTTACAGACCTACATCAGACACCAAGACTGCACTGGCATCCTCTCTGGTGCAAACATTCCCCTGTCTGAAGGATGCATCTACCAGCGGCTGTGTGAGTTGCCACAATCACTCGTCACATCTTTGGCCACTGGGTGTCTGGGTATCTCACTGGGTGTCTCATAGACCTCAACAGTACCGTCCCTCCTCTGAACAAACATTTTGTTTCTCAAAACAAGGTTGATGCCCCATTAACTTTTAGCATCTGAGCATGTACAATCGCTTAGTCATGTCGTACAGTAGATGGTTTTAAGGGTTGTGCGTGCACACATTGCTCACCACAGCTGCAGGAGTTGTCAAACATTCACAAACAAGTTCTTTTAAACGGATTTGAAGTTGCATTTCATATCTGCTTCATGATCACTACACTACAACCACTCGGACAAAAGACATGTAAAACTAGATGTACCGCATAGTGGTACAAAATATGACCGCCGCTCAGTCCTGTACATCCGTTCCGCGAAAATAAATCACACTAATCAATTTGTCTCCATCTTTTACTCCATCCCCCACTCTTGAAACTTTTGTGTATGCTTGTTTGGCATGCCTGTGTGTGTGTGTGCGGCTGCACAGAAAGTAGCCTACTGGCGCTGAAAAGAGGAATAGATTGTGGAATAGCCAAAGAAGTTGTAGCATTGTTATAAAACCTTTAAAATCTCTAAACAATCACAAGTAGAGCAGTTCATCACAGTTCATCCATTGCAACTGGATTGATGATTCACTTACACCTGTAGGCTACATTGTATTTGGGAAAAGCAAAAGGTATCAGCATAATGTTATATTTCTATTTATTTATTTATTTATTTATTTATTTATTAATAAACAAAAACATCTATCAGTTCCAGGCCGTTTTCAACAGCTATCAAAAACAAAGGTCATTTTTGGATGGATGGATTTTTTGTGAATGTTTCTTCTTCTACATAAGATTTTAGTAATCTTTAGTTCATGTAATACTTTATTGTCAATGCACAAATTAAGTAACAGTAGTCTGAAACGTTATTGTTAATGCACAAATTAAGTAACAGTAGTCTGAAACGAAATGCTGTTTTACATCTAACCAGTGGTGCAAATAACTGACATGTCCAAATGGGCCTTGATGAAATGCGTCGCTAGACTGTTCAATAGACATTTTAACGGGCCAAAGTTGAAGAGCTGTTGTCTGTTATTGTTCGTGCAAATATAGGCTGATTCATGTTACCTTGCATTGTGTAACTGAGGTCCATGGCTAGTCTGGCTTTCACCAGACCAAGCTCAATCTTGTAAGAAATCAAAAAATTAATAGCGGGCAGATCAGGCTGGGTTCGCCCGATATTGTTTAATTTTCCGATTGAGATATCCACGCTCTGGCTATTCTAAATGCAAAAATGCATCAGGGAGTTATGACAAAACTGTAACTAACAAACTAGATCCTAATAGAAAGCTGTTAGCTTCCCTAAGCTACAGGTAGGCCTATAAGGTAGGCCTATTTACGACATAAATTGTCAATAGGCTATGCTGGCGACACAAATAAAATCTCCTTTGGAAACCAATGGCTTATGCCTTACAGTATCAAGCGGACTTAAACTGCCATATCGTGGCGAAAAGTTGTAATAAAATTCACGCAGCTCCATGAGTCAAGGAAAGCGTGAATGAAGTAGCCACTTCTAAATGGGACCCACTACACAGTAGCTTAAGGTGTGTTGCTAAAGCAGCCATAATGAAATGAAGGTGTCATTGTTTGGATACTTAACACACGTGCTTTTTAATCTCACAGACTACAACTACCAAGCTGGAATCAAAGCACATCGATTCCCCTCTCACACCCTGCACCCACTTAAAACAAATAAACAGGCGTCTCAGTCTCACGCATGTATAGGCAAAACTGTATCAGACCGGTGTAACGTTGGTAAATCTTCCATTGCACAGAATGATTTTTGTAGCACGTGCAACAAATGACAGTCGAAAGATACAATTACAGTGCTGCTATCAATTTGCTTGGTATAACCGCATTTATAGTTTTCTACAAATGCAATCAATCAAATTGGCCTCCATCACTCAACCGACGCTAACGGTAACATTATTGTACCTAGGTCCTATTGATATTATAAGATTACGTACCTGCAGTAAAAACCAAGCATGTCCGATAAACATTCTCAGATTTATTTCGGCTTCAAGAAGAAATGGGAATTACATTTCATGTGTACATCGTCCTATCCTTATTAGACATTCTCTGCGGTAAACTACAGTCCTTGTAGGAAGCGTCTATTGTTTTTCCAACCCACTTTTAACTTCCAACAAAATTACGTCTCACTGCAACGATGCGCCATCTAGTGGACAAACGACTACTTATCGCCAATACTGGAAATGCAGCCATGATGATGATGATGAATATTTGGCTTTCTTTTAATCCTACTGAATTTGTAATTATGTATCGGCCGTTCTAATACCGATAGTATGTGCGCCTGTGTGTGTGTGCATGTGTATATGTGTGCACCACCATCTACAGGTCAATGAGTGAAATTCTACGAAACTTGGCATACCCCCAGAGAATGCCAGGTCAATTATACACATAAAATTTGGTGCAGTTCTGAATTTCTTAACTGAAGATAGGGGCGATTAAAGCAGAATGATATTGCATTTTCATTTTTTACCGGGGGGGTGCAAATCACAAATGAGTGATTATGGGCCAGGTTGATGTGGGCCCTTGAGACCAACATACCATAAAAGATTCTTCCTCCTCGGTGCCACGGTTCAGGTAGTTATTTAGGAAAAACTGCTTTTTTTGCGGTTCGGGGGGCCCAGCGCGCGGGGGGGAGTGGCCCCCGGGGACGAAACGAAATTTTTCCGTAAAAGTCTAGTGGGGCTACATACCCACCAAATTTCATGTGCACCGGTGTTTCGGTGTCCCGGGTATCGTTGACCAAAAATTCAGGAAGTAGATGACGAAAAAAAGAAAAAGAAGAAAAAACCTTTGACAATCATTATATGACCGCTTCGCTAGCGGCGGTCATAATAAAGGCTATAATTTTGCACACTTTATAGTATTAAACTGGATTTGAACCTGCAATAAATACCCTGACCTACAGTATGAACCAGCCATACAAATAAATCACTATTTTACACCATTTACGAGGCTCAAAGTAGCGCCACACTTCAATGGTAGACTTCCGAGGGCCCTGGCATTTAAAACATGACATTGAGAACTTTGAAAAAGCACTGGTAGTTTACAAGACGATTTATGCAGACAGTACCTTCATGAGGTTTTCTGGGCGCTGCCATCTTGAAATCTCACGTGTCACAGGAAGGAAGGAAACCTAAGCTAATGGACAGATCGCTGACTCTGCTGTAGCAAAGTGTGGTATTAAGCGGAGCCTGGCTAGCAAATGGTAGAAATGCGTTTGAAAAGCAAAGTGACTGTTTCTGTTTTTTAAAGGACACATGGTATGCCAAGGGGCACCTGAATCGTCCAGCCACTGGCTTTCTTGAGGAGAGGCTGAGGAATATAAGAAAAAGGATCAAGTCTGCACAGTGACCCCAGAGAGAAGAGGGATCCATGCCATGCCGCATATTTTTAGAAAAAAAAAGAGGTATCGCACACCAATAAAGTCTTTCCTGAGGTGCTGGCTTCTTGTGCATATAATTGTTAAAGAAAATAAAGAGAATGCCGCACACTCTGCTCCATGTTTTAATGTTGAAGTGATGTTTCGGCCGTCTGGCCTTCTTCAAACTTATACAACACCAACATCCAAAGTGTCTTTATATTCATCCCAATTAGTGGTCCCCTAGTGCATAGAGCTCATCCATAGGTTGATCACCCTAAATGCCTCTGAGCACAAGGCTCACTCATTGGCAAATCAGTCTTGATTAGGGGTGACCCAGACTATTTTCATCTATTTACACATGTTTACAGATTGAAATTAAAACATCAGTTCAGTTAAAACATCATAAATAATACAATCTGAAAACATAAACAACACATTTTTGCAGGTAACCCTTCAGAGAAAACATGTAAGGTCATATTCAACATTTAAACCATAGGGTGTTAAGGTTTTTAAATGCTATATCCAGTAGTGTTCCCATCTGGAGAGTAAATTGTCTAAATCACCCCCTCTAGGGGGCAATGACATCTTCTCAATACCAATGTATTTAAGGGATGAAATTGGATGATTGAATTCAACGGAATGAGCAGCAACAGGATAATTCAAATTTTTGCATCTAATAGTGCTTCGATGCTCCGCTATACGTGTCTTCAAAGATCTACTCGTTTTACCAACATAAGATTTACCACATGGACAGGTTATTAAATATATCACAAACGTTACACCTATATGTATAATTGCATTGGGTACAGTTGCCACAGCACCTATTCCCATCAGGGATCGGTGCTAGGGTGGTTTGAGACACAATAGGGTCAGGGGACAGATATGAATGAACAAGTTGGTCTCTTAAATTTCATTTTTTAAATGATCATCTGATTCCAAAATATGCCAGTGTTTCATGACTATATTCTTTAACTGTCCAAAATTTCTGCAATACTCTGTGGTTAATATCACCCGTTTATTAGATTTCTTTTTTGGTTTATTTTTTAATAAATCAATTCTTGGTATATTATTGATTTTATTAGCTGCTTCATTCAAAACAGAGTTTTTGTAGCCCCTCTTTCTAAAGTTATTTTTCATGGTTGTCATGTTCTTAGTCAGGTCTTCAGGTTTTTTACAGATACGTTTTAAACGACAAAATTGGCTGAAAGGTAGACTGTTTTTTAGTGGCAAGGGATGGTCAGAGTCAGCCCTTAAGAGGAAGTTTCTCGCTGTAGGCTTCGTGTAGAGATCCGTATATAATTTCTCCCCCTCTCGGATGATCCACAAATCTAAAAAACTCAGCTTTATGTCGTTATAATCCATGCTAAAGGATATAAACTCAGAACATGAATTAAGGTATGCAAAAAAATCTGTCAATTCCGTTAACCATCCTTTAAAGAGGCAAAACATTTTATCCAAATATCTCTTCCATATAAAAAGATATCTTTTAAAAGCATGGTTAGAATAAATATGATTTTCCTCAAATAAGCCCATATATAAATTTGAGAAAGAAGGTGAAAAAGATCTCCCCATCGGTACTCCATGTCTCTGAATGTAAAATGTGTTTTGAAATACCCAGTAATTGTGTCTTAAAATTAGTTTGGACAATTCCAAAATGCATGTTTTAGTACGATTACACATAGAATCAAGTAAGTAATGGTCCAGTGCTTCCATGCCTCCATCATGTGGTATGGATGTATACATTGCATTGATATCAAAAGACACTAAATACATTTCCTCGTCTCCCAGAGAGTTAATGGACTCAATGATGTTAACAATGTGACCAGTATCTTTAGTGAAAGAAGGCAAAGCTTCTGTCAAAGGTCTAATAAAGTGATCCACATAGGTCGACAAACTGGATGTAATAGAGCCAATACTGGCCACTATTGGTCGGCCTGGTGGTTGATCAAGATTCTTGTGGATCTCGGGTGTTCAATGCGTAAAAAGTTCTTTTCTGGAGATGTCTCCTTTTCCTGTCTCCCATCAAGGGTTTCAAAAATAATCATCTTAAAACGTTGTGTTGGATCTTGTGGTATTTTTTCATAAAACATTTCGTCAGCTAACTGTCTTAAACATTCTTTTACATAGTCAGTTTTGTTCATTACCACCGTAGCTCCCCCCTTATCTGCTGATTTAATGGCAATACAGGATGAACAGGATGTTGATAAATATCTCCAAGAAAAACAAAGATTACAATACAAAAACTTGACAAAAGAGGAGAGAAATGCTTTGAAAGATTTAAAAGAAGATGAGTCTATTGTCATTAAATCAGCAGATAAGGGGGAGCAGAGTGTGCGGCATTCTCTTTATTTTCTTTAACAATTATATGCCCCATATTCTTACCAGGTAACTGTTAAACTGAACTAATTTATGTATTACTTTTAAGAGTAAAGTTAAGAGGCGGAGGATTTATGATTTTCTAACCAAGTGTCATTGTCGGCGAGCTATTCACCGACAGGTCCCATTCCTGCAAGGCTGCATTTAGCCTATGATACTAAGTACACAAAGATTAAGCAGAATTTTGAATACATTCATAATTTACTTTATTTACATAAATAAAGTAAATGATTTTCAGGTGCAACACACTTTCTTTATCATTAAACTAATCTGCAAATACAGCCATCTCTGACTTTCACTATTGACTGTCAAGTAAAGGGGTTATAATCGAAAAAAGTAACACTTAGGCCTACCCCAATAATATTTGAATGACTCAATAAAAATCCTAAGCACATCCATGCAGACCAGTTGTGTTGCCTGGGACTCAATGCTGTCTTGACAATTGTTACATTTCGTGACAGTGCACCCTTAATAACCTTGTTATAATTTTTACTGATCTTAAAATAGCGATTTTTGCGCTGTATTGACGTCACTTCAGAGTTTAACAATTTATTGGTCAGGTACAAGTTACTCATCCAACACATTTTAGAAGTCCATCTAAATGAATAATGTCAAAGTTACGAAAACAGGTTAAAAGAAATATTTAGGACATCACACGAAACCATCTGAGAATGAACATACCCAGCTCAGAGGATGATGGCTACACACAGTGCCGCACACGCACATCACTCACTGCGCATAGAGCAACAAGTGCCTGGGGGGGCACCAAAAATCTGGGTCGTGAAAAATCACCACAATAGGCTACTAGTATTAATAACAAATAAAATACATGTATGTCTAAAGCATGTTAATATGCAAAAGCAATACAAAAGTAATATAGGCTTAGACCAAATGAGTCGAGAAAAAGGTGAATCTCCTGTGCAGCCCTCTCTCCAGTCTCCCTCTGGTGCCCCCCTCCCCCACCTCCCAGTGGTCTGTTCGATTATTCCTCAATCCCAAATTTGGCAGACAGTACACATCGCCTTGAAAAGAGTCGGGGGCGGAAAAAAGGAAAAAGAAGAGACAGCGGGATGATGCTCGCGCTTCACTGGCAGTTAAGACAATGTTTTAAATAAATAAAAAAAAAAGTTTTGTAGCCCTTGCGTGTATGCATGCCTATGCTTATGCCAGGTAATACTACTACCGTCAATACACTTTGTAACGTAAACTCCTACTAGCCATGTTCATGTTCAAGTGTTAGGCCTACATTGCAAATGATTTGCTGGCTAGCTAGTTATTTTACGTTGTGGATATGGATTATGGGTTATTGAATGCAATTCAACACTTTACTTTAACGTTAGCAATCGGTGCATAAGACTAGCAATCCTTCCTCAGGTTGCTAGCTAGCAATGCTATTTCTGATTATGCTTAATCTGGGTTTGCTATTTCTTTGAGCCATCAGAGATATAGTCAGGTAACGTTAGCCTATTAGCCTAGTTTGCTTTGCATTTCAGGACGCTTTTTTGGCGTTTGTTATTATGATCAAAAGATCTAATTGTGTAGTGAAAAAGTAGCTACAAGTGACACTTTCACAACGTAATTAAATGATGATTGGGAACAACTCTTGGTAAGGTGAACTTTGGAAAAACCCTGCAACTGAACATGATATGATTTTGCCAAATTAGACAGCTTTAGATACAGAATGGCTCCTAGAGTAATGTGTCAACTTCCCTTAAATAGGCTACCCAGTTTGTGATTGATAGGGACCACATGGTGAGTTGTTGATGAAACTGAGACCATTGTTGTAGTGAGACCATTAAAATGAATCAATCAGTGACATGACAATACATTTGATTACATTTCCTGGTCCAAGTTAACTTATGTGGATATGTGACAACCATGTGACAGTAGGCCCACAATAGGCCCACACTTAGTAGCTGATCAAAAGTCCACATATGATTGAAAGGATTATTATCAGCCTGGAAATTAGGATCCTTACATCGCTGTGCACCTGACCACACCTATTTTTTTCATTGACACACCTGTGAGTAGCCTACGCATTGTTCATTTGACAATTGTGAACTCGAGCGCTAGACGGTAAAATCATTACTGCGTTGGGTATGAGATAGGAACAAGACTTGCATTGTGCTTGCAGTCACTATGTGCTGGGTGTAAGTAAGTAAGTAAGCTATGTGTTATAGATGTGTTATAGTTATAAAAAAAATAGGGCCCATAGGCTTTTTTTTTTTAAGTAAAAAAAGTTTTATTGTGTGGGATATTAACTTCACCTCAGTTCTTAATCAGCAATGAAATGAAAAGTCAAACTCAAGATTACTTTTTAAAGAAAGTGCAAAAAATCTCTATGAGCATTCAGTTAGTTGTCAGGTGGATCTACAGTGGCTTTAAATAGAAACCGCAACGTCTAAGTAGCAACAGCTGTAGCAGGCAGAACTGAAATCCTTGCCTGGCAATGCCACCATGTCATTCTCTTTGGTCATGGTGCAGGTGTTTTTTTTCTTGAGCTCTGTGTCAGTTTGTGCATTCTGATACCTAGGTTTAGATATGCCACACTTTCTCCTAGTATCTGAGTCCTGTATCCTTTGTTAATGTGTATGGTGTCTTCCAGCAGTTCTTTCACAAAAAGATCAGACCACAGCATCACCAAATGTCCTTCTCAAACAATCTTACACAACCTTGAAATACATCACGTTACCATCAAGAACATGCACATGAATTGGCTGAGACACTTGTGGATTTTCTAAATGAGTTAATTTCCAATTTGAGTTATGTTCCAATGCTGTTCATCTGGTCATTTAGCTTGGAGGCTGTTTTACCCTATAAATGAAAGCAATTCTTCAATGTCATTTTCAATACACACACTTAATTTAGGTTTGACAAGAACTTTGTAATTCCCAATGAATTTAAACAACTGCAAACAACAGCCTAAGGTTATCATTGTTGTAGAACTGAGAGAAAACAATGGACTTTAAAACTCGATTCGTTGTCAAAATTTTAGGGGGACATGAGTAAATACTAACCTTGGCATTACAGCCGTTGTGGACAAATGTAAGGATGGCACAGACGCTCCAATACTGTATTTCTCGCATGGACACTTTTAAAATGATATCAGACACGAGCAGATTATAATTTCTCCTTTGACAAATATAGTTTGAATTCAGGTATTTTCCTGTGGTCCAGGAGAGGCCTAAGGCCCAAGACTGAGTTATGCCCTTAGCAGTTAGACGAGAACCGAGACCAAATGGCATCCATCTCCATCAGGCTGGCTCCATCATGTTGGTGTTCACATCCCAACATGCATTTAGATTAGATTTGCCCTAGTCTAGACATTTTCTGAGAAGCCATCACCATAGGCAGTGGATGAGGCTTTTACTTTACCAAATAGCTGGAGTTATGAATATGTAGGACAACAACAATTCCTGACCATAAACAACAATGCACAGCTAATGCAACATCACAGTCAAGGATAAGTTCATTATCATGACATGAAATTATTAGCTCAGAAAGGCTGCAATATTATTAGTATTAGTTATCCTGACGTAGCCATCCTCAGCCAACCTAACCAATCAGAGGAACAAAATAAACTACTGTGAATACTGTAGGAAGAACAACCAAAAACATCCTGTTTTCGACAACTGCCTTAAACACTGTTTTCTGTTAATTCTGTTAAAATTTTATTTTATTATAAGTTATTGTGCATTCAATATCTTGTACAACAGACGTGATTGCGACATCTAAACGTCTAGCTTCTCCAGCGACAGCCGTTTTGTATAAACCAAATCAGCCAAAACGCACTCAAGTCACATGAATGACATTAATCCATCATCATATAAAGCCCGCCCACACAATTTGATTGGTCTGCACAGTTCTCAAGTAACTTTGGATACAAGTGTCTGCCTAGTGTGAACAACAGTGCAGTTTGTAAGTATGTATAATAAAAAATGTAGCCTAGAAATTTAGACGCACCCTAGCGGCGGCAAATTAATTTGCTCAGCCTGTACGTCTAGTATCAAACCATAGGGATTTCTATTGGCTGACGCCGTGGACGTCATCCAATCACAGCGCTCTATTTTGTTAGAGAGTCTTAAGGCGGGATAACGACAGTCCTGCGACGGTGAACAACAAGGAAGGTGGCTATGGCAAATGAAGAGCGATTGTTTGAATCGGCGTTGGCGTCAACTTTGGAGGAGTTGGACTTGTGCTTTTCTTTGAAAGTTGAGCAACACAATGCACTTAAGTCATTCCTTTCGAAGAAGGATGTATTTGCCGTTTTGCTGACCGGATACGGATATGGTCGTAGTGCTGGCCTATTAGGGCCTATTAGGGGCCTATAGGGGCAGCCATGGCCCACTGGTTAGCACTCTGGACTTGTAACCGGAGGGTTGCCGGTTCGAGCCCCGACCAGTGGGCCGCGGCTGAAGTGCCCTTGAGCAAGGCACCTAACCCCTCACTGCTCCCCGAGCGCCGCCGTTGAAGCAGGCAGCTCACTGAGCCGGGATTAGTGTGTGCTTCACCTCACTGTGTGTTCACTGTGTGCTGTTTGTGTTTCACTAATTCACCGATTGGGTTAAATGCAGAGACCAAATTTCCCTCACGGGATCAAAAAAGTATATATACATATACTTATTGCATGCCTAGGCAGTTTGAAAGACAATTCTCTGCCCGCCCCTTGGATTAAGCGAGGTGAATGGTTTGATTCCAGACTATACATTTCAATGATATAGGATGGCCCGCCAGGCTATAAAAAATGTGTATTGTAAAGGAAATTAAAAACAAAAAATAAATGGAAAATTAAAAAGTGATTGTTTACTGTAGAATGTAGAACATATTATTTATTTTCACCGAACCTGACAACCTCCAGAAATGATCTCCCCTAGGAAATGGGGCACACAGTGATTTACAGAGCTATGTGCACCAGAATGCTGAGAAACGCGAGATATGGAACGTATTTCTGGGCTTTGGCTATATAGTCAAGTCAAGTCATTTTTATTTATAAAGCGCATTTAACATGTACTTAGTACAATCCAAAGCGCTCCACACACAAGACATTGACACATAAAGACAAACGATGCTGGACAGAGCGGCGTAATCGCCAGCGTACCTGTGACACCTCTCTCTTCTCTCCGGCATGGTGATTAAAAAGTCGCTTGCATGATGTTCCCGTACATTGCTCCTGGACAGTCCAGTGGCGAAACGTAGGCCTGCAGCTAGATGGCAGAGGTGTGAAAGTTGGCAGGCGGTGGCAGACGGTGAGTTGAGTTCCCTTGGCAAACGATGTAAAAGTTCAGCAACTTCTCAAGGTGAAATCCTGACACAGCTTGTGTGTTGCCGTCTGTTGATGGTTGACGTTAGTGGCTATATATATAGCAACAATCTATGTAGAACTAGGAGCCTAATGGCAGTTTAGCTTAAAAAAAAGAGTCAATGTGTGGCAGAAAGAAGTAGTTCTATAAACTAGTCCATTTTAGATATCCTAGCTTTAATATTATTATACAAATGTGCACTATTAAAACGAATGTGCTATCTGGAAACACAGATGTGTTAAAAACAACGCAAGTTGTGTTGTTTTCAACACATTCGTTTTAAGAGTGTGGCAACTGTGGATTAGGGTGGATAATGGACTTCACACCTTGCGTGAGCTCATTTCTACCTTGTATGTGCTTTATCTGCTTTTAAAATGCTAGGTCATCCTTTACTTCATTCCTTACATAGCTAGGTAAAATAGCTAAAACATAGTTAGATACTGTAAAATCATAATGAAACACTAATGAAAGTCTTTACATGCTGTATCTTGAAGCTGCCTCAGAAGACTATATCTATCCACCTTATTCCTTAAACCGGATATCCATCCGGTTTTTATCTTCCGTCCATTCTGTTTACATTATAACTTAGTGCAGTCTCAGCAGGCTAACTACAATATGCTTCAACTTATATTTCTTTGGAAATCTTGATAATTCTGCACTCAATATGGATATTCTATATAATATTTGACTGACAGAAACATATAAAAAGTTTGCTTTCACATGGCTTAGGATACGTCAAGCACTGTCTATCGCCATATTAAAAACACACAGCTTCGGCCGGAAATAGAAAAACGGATTTCTGAATACTGAGTTGTTATGGCGACACCCATTGTTGGCTAAGAAATAGCATGGATACATAGCCTATACCTGAAAACAGAGCAAATCACAGGCCTTATTTACCATGCTTTGTCATTCCCTATTTGACATTCTCTTGGCTATTAAAGGTTGTATCAGCAATTTCAGGCCCAAAAAAGGCCCAAACATAAATGATTTAGCTCTGCAGGTTTGCACTGGTGGATCAACGATTTTCACCATGTCCTATTTGTGTATGATATTTGAAGAGATTTTGAATAAATGTAATGTTCTCTCTATGATTAATGTTGATGTGGTATCAATTATTAAAATCAGCCTAGTCCTTTCACTTGTATAATTATGTCATTAAAAATAATTCTAGGAAGAACTGAAGCAGAAAGGGTGCGCAAATATTTCAATATCATTTGTAGTCTAAACTACTTTGGCACTTTCCTCACAGGTCTTCGAGATCTACAAAGCTGTCAGTCAAGGACTTGGGTGTGTGCTTTTCCAATCTCTTCACAAGTGCTTTGAGCTGGGACTGCTTGTCTCAGAAACACATCAAATGGCTGTCTGGGACACAGTCTATCTGAGGTTATTATGAGTAGGGCGGTTAAAAAATAACATACTGTAGGGACCACACTGTGGATGCCTGAAAACAGAACTAGGGTATCATGATGGTATAAAGAGGTCAAGCGGAAAGTCAAGTAAAGAATTGTGAAAGAAGTGTAATTATGTACAATTATGATCTCGACTGTGAATAGAAGCAGATCTAAAATGTAGGCTGAGGCCAGATCTTGAAGTTTAATCCAACAATGAAACAGGAATTTAAAAGTGTATTTTTGTAGCTGTAGAATCAACTCGTTGAAATAATGGACATGATTATCAATTAATTATGAACATGTTTCATTTCAATACATAATGCAGATATTGTTTGTGCAGCTTCTACATAAGTCATATTACTTAATGAATTTCATAATTATTTCAATCACCCCGCATGGATAATGTGCTTTATCATATTTGACATACAGTAGAGGATGACTGTCGTAAGCTGTTAATCATTATTTGAAAGTGCTATTCCTTTATTCTATATCTAACTTGTTGATGATTTAATGTTCTCTATTGTCCAAACCATACATTTTGCAATGCAAACTGTCAAAGTTTCACCTGTTCTCTGTTCCAGTTTAATTGGCCTTATGCACTACTATTATACACAATGATAGTGTTCACTTAGTATGACAAATGCTAGGACACATTTCATAAATGTGTGAAGGGCATCTGAGAGAAACTACTCAGCAAGTTTGAAACGTACTTACTCAACACCCGCGTAGTGACTAGTTTGCTTTTTAAAACGCTAAACATAAATAAGTCATGACCAGACACAGCTCTATGGCCATTTATTATTCATACTGTATGCAAATTAAGCCTTGTGAACAGTGTCTGTAGGAGGAAGGAAAACCTGAAAGAAAAACAGGATACACATACAAAGGCATAAAAGCTTTTGCCGAACATCATAGCTTTACTGTTTATGCCTGAAACAGCTAGGAGTTTACTTTTAAAAGCATATGTTCAAGTCAGGAAGACAACATTATAGTATAATGACCAGCATATGATAAAATGGGCTATACTGAGCCTTTATTAACTATTGGAAAAATGCAAGATTAAATGCAGTCTATATATGTGGTATTCAAGATCATTGGACCTGTCAGTTCTCCCTCCCATTAACTCTACAAGCTCCAGATTATACCAAACAAATAATTGATGAGAAGAAATAAATCTCTGCTTGATTCCAACAGCAATTTAACTACCTCACTAAATAAAGGACTAGATAAGGCTCCAGAAAAAAATATTTAAGAGCCAAATATTTAGGAATTAAATCAAATTTCTAAGAGCCAACATATATCTCCATTGTGAAGTACTTGAATAAAGGGGCGCCGCTAAGGTTGTATTCCATAGTACGCACCATGGCCCAAGATGCTAATCCCCCCCCCCCCCCCCCCCCCCAAAAAAAAAACAAAACAAAAAAAAAGAACGGGTGCAAGGCTACCCTACACATAGAGGTGTTTCGAGCTTCTTAAAATTTCTGGGATGAGGGAGATTTCACCCCCGGGATTTTTTTTTAAATTCTGGTTGCTAAACAAACCATTTTAACGCAATTTGGATGGGACAGAAATACCTTTACAGAGCAAGCAGCTCTGGCCATATCGGCTTTGGCTCACGTGACGTGAACATTGCTTTAAATGCATTATCGCTTCACTACCCGACACACAAACCAGGGAAAGAAAAAAAAGAAGAAAGCAATGAGTCTACGTCGCGATTTGCGATAGGCCTAGGCCTAAAGAAAAGACAGCTACTGTATGGTCACCTAACAATAAGGATTTGTGATAGGCCTAGGCCTAGAGAAAAGACAGCTATGGTCACCTAACAATAAGGATTTGCGATAGGCCTAGGCCTAGAGAAAAGACAGCTATGGTCACCTAACAATAAGGATTTGTGATAGGCCTAGGTCTAGAGAAAAGACAGCTATGGTCACCTAACAATAAGGATTTGCGATAGGCCTAGGCCTAGAGAAAAGACAGCTATGGTCACTTAACAATAAGGATTTGCGATAGGCCTAGGCCTAGAGAAAAGACAGCTATGGTCACCTAACAATAAGGATTTGCTTACACTGCTGTCTGGTTGTCCCAAACTTTGAAGTGATCCATACTCTACTCATTAACTGAATCTTATCAATCTTGAAACCCGAACTACGATGTTCCAAACAGTGACTGTAGGATGCAATGCCTAATCTCACTGCCTTCATCATAACTGCTAAGAACAGTACGCCTTTTACTGTTAAACACCTGAATAACGTTGCGTTTTTAAGCGCCAGGAATGCTCATCATGTCGTGACAAAGTTTATACCAATCATCATCTAAAGTATCCTTACGTTGAGATGTCCATTCTCTTTGCCCTTAACATAGGCTATCATTTGTGTGCGAAGCATGTTTCAATTAAGACAGTACACAATCTATTTTTATTGTTGTACAGTAATTGAATGATTTTCACGAATAAAGCGTTGAAAAATTATACGCACAGTGCGTACAGGATTACGCCTTACGCCACTGCCTTACAGGTGATGAGCAAATTATTTTTTGGGAACAATATCAGTGAGATATGATGAAATACATACAAAATTCCTTGTTGTTACCAACTTCTGCAATTTTCTACAAAAATGTTTTGTATTGCTGTAACATTTTAAGTCTCACTGGGACATTATCAGATTTAAGCTCCCAGTTATCATTGTTATGTGACTGCATCAGTGATTATAAATGAACAAATACGTAATAATACAGGATGGACTGCTGTGTTGTCATTTGTGTGCAACATGTCAGCTCATTTAGCCAACACAAATAAATAAAATAAATAAATAAAAATGTAGGATTCCAATAGCCAATCAGAACGCATAATTCCAACAGCCAGTCAGAATGCTGGATTCCAGCAGCCAATCAGAACGCAGGATCCCAACAGCCAATCAGAATACTGGATTCCCCCAGCCAATCACAATGCAGGATTTCAACAGCCAATCAGAATGCAGGATTCCAACAGCCATTCAAAAAACAGGATTTCGACATCCAATCAGAATGCAGGATCCCAACAGCCAGTCACAATGCAGAATTCCAACAAAGTCCCCCCTCCCACTAATATGTAGGCTGAATGCCATTTTTTAGGATAACTTGTCTACCGTTGCACTGCCAATTACAAAATGTATAGTAAATTGGTCACTTTGAGGTGCATCAATGCAGCCTTCATCACATATTTTTGGTGTAGCGCCACATACTGAATGCCGTCAGTGTCAAATGTCACTCACATCCAACAGGAAGTAAGTGCTTCCAGTGTGTAAAAGTAGCCAAAAACACATCAGATGTATGCAGTTGATACTCTGACAGCCTGGTGGAGATTCTACCACATCACTGATTCACCTATAGCACCATCAATTCGCACCCCGATTTGGAATAACCCAGATTTCACTGTCAATAAAAAAACACTTAACTTTCACACATGGATGGGAAAGGGTATCACTCACCTTCAACACATTCTTCAAGACAATAATCTGGCCTCATTTTCCTGTTTGGTCCAGAAGCACGGCATCGAGAGTAAACACTTCTTACAATACCTGCAAATTAAATCATCTATCCTAGGAAAAATTAACATCCAGACAGCTAACCTTGACATTCCCCCACCAATCTCAGAGCTGCTTAATATTCCCTCTCCCAAAAAAATACTCTCCCAAATTTACAAAATTATATCTCGTTCAGAAAAAACAATTGGCCTGCCATATCACAAATGGGAATCAGACTTATCAATTACTCCCGGTGCCGACTTCTGGACCAAAATGTGCAAAAACATCAACCTCATGACAAAGAATAGTAATCTACAACTAATACAATACAAGGTTCTTTACAGATTTCACTTCACTGCACATAAATTGGCTAAAATGGGGTTTGGTTCGGATCTACAGTATGCTCTCACTGCACACAAAATAACCCAGACACATACATCCATGCGGTTTGGCATTGCACTCCAATCAACCACTTCTGGGTGAGTGTCACAAAATCTCTCTCTTCCATCTTTGGCTGTCACATCCCAGCATCCCCTTCCTTATGCATACTTGGTGATACATCCACAGTCAATTTAAGCAACTCTTGCAATAAAACACTGCTGGCAGCGCTGACTATCGCCAAGAAAACAATCCTCATGAACTGGAAATCTAGGAACAATGTTCACATCACTCATTGGAAAAACTTGTTAACAGACTATATATCATTAGAAAACCTATCAACTACAAACTTAATCAATACTCAGGATACAACCTCTCCTTGGTACCCCTTTATCACCTACTTACAGTCCTGACCCTCTTTGCCTGGGTCAGCCTCCCTTGACAGAGGGGAGGACCTGCGTGACACCCCCCATCCCCCCTTCTTGTCATTCCGGTCATCAATTTCATCCCTGATAATCATATCTGTAATCATCCTGGACGCAAATCATCCTTAGCCTTTCTGTTATTAATGTTATGTTGTGTTAATAAGCCATGTCAATGTGATGTCTTGTTAAGTTACAGTATGTGTTTGTGTAATGTACATCTGTTTGTCTGATGTAGTATTCTTGTGCATGTCGTTGTAGTGTTGCATTTTCCATTTTCTGTAATGTCAATGGTGTTTGCAATAAAAAAGATGTATGCAGTTGACACACACACCACATGTGAGTGTATTGTTGGATTACGAAATGTCACGGGTCATGAGTAGGTGCTCGGGCTCATCACCATTTGCGGCTATATTTTACAAACATAAGTTTGCAATTCTCTTAAATTAGAAAACATGACAAGATGTACTGTAACACTATGTTTTAGAATTTCACAAAATTTTCTGAAAATCTATTATGAAAATCAGATCATACTATTCATGGACTTTTTTTTCATAACAAAAAATCATTCTAAAATGGATAGTTCTGGTCCTTCATTATGGTTGGTTGCATACAAAGCCATTGTAAAACACGCCAACTACATTAGAAACATATACAGAGATCCCTATATTGGTCTGTCTGCAGCACTTTATGTTGACTGCATTTCATTCTATATTACTGCGCCACACATTGATACAAAAGTTGAGAGTTGATGTGTCCCTGCGTTGCTTGGTAACCATTCCGCTATAAGAAACATATTTCTTTTTTATGAATAAATCATTATATTTCTCATTGCAGTATCTCCACCTTTTGAAACCTTGCCATTTGAAATATGCTAAACCATGTGATTTCCACTTGATATGATCAATGGATTTAGGATAAATTGAGTGAATTGGGGAAAAATAAAAAAGAGACCTGTATGCATGTATGTTATCCTTCCATTGGGTTAAAATATGACTAAACTAACTGAAAAGAGTTGCATTATTGAATGCAGTGACACAGATACAGATAAATTTCATACTTGAATCAATAGTCACCTTCTATGAATATCTGCAATGTTAAGTGCTTCCATTGTGTCGCCTCACTGCCCTCTTCCCACTCACACAGTAAGCCCTAATGAAATTGAGCCACAGTGTTTTGCAGCTTTTTTATGGAGATGTCTTGACTCTGATCCAATGAATAAATCTCCTTTATTACAAAAGCATTGGTGTCAAAGTTGACAGCTACAGTAGATCAAGTGGATTTGGACATGTATCACTACTCTGGAGGGCAGTAATCAGAGCTCATCATGCTGCATCACAATAGATTTGGAAACAAACTCAGTCCATTGGGTTGTGGAACAAACCATCAGTGGCTTCCCAAACCACCTCTAACAACACCCAGCCTCTGATGATGCTTAACAGAACATTAGGAGGAATATAATCATCTGTCTATGACTGAAACACTGATGTTAATGTCAATCTCATAGCTTTCTGTTACCATAATACCAAACCAAACCCTTGTAGTCATCACAAGTATATCTACTAGGCACTTCCTGGTTATGAAGAGAAAACACTTCAGCTCAGGCAGAAAATCTATTGTCCCCACAAAAATATCTTCTCCAGTTCTAGTTGGCATTACTGTAGGCCTCCTTACTCATTCTTGGCGCTAATTATAATCCACGGCGTGCACTATGCAAGGCTACCATGATGCAGAAACCATGCAGTGAAAACAGACAGTGATGCCAATATTTGCTTATTTATTGACACGTCGCAGGATGAAATGAAGCAGAAATCAGTCAAGTGGTTTAAAATATTTTTTAAACTTCCAGAGGAACATGGCAGACAATGAGAATTTATCATTTATGATATTTAGAACTTTTATGTAAATGTATACTCATCTATGCACCAACCCGTGTTTGCATGAGGCATGCTGGTGATGTTATATTAGCAAAATGATTTAGCCCAGTAATTAAATTAGCATTAATTTGTGCAGGATGTTATTAACACAGTGTTTGGTGTGTTGCATGTCATACAAATGAGAGCCCTATGTCATTGATACCTGACTGATGTACTTGGATGGTGTACAGTATAAGACATAAGGCATCACCAGTGTTTGGAATAACGCCATTTAAAAGAACGGTGTTAGGTAACAACGTAATTTTTTCACTAATGGGGTAATCTAACTAATTACTTTTCCCATCGTTACAATGCCGTTAACGTTACTGGACGTTAAATGCGGTGCGTTACTATGCATTGATTAAACTGTAATCTTCTTCTTCTTCTTCTTCTTCTATAATGTTTAATGGCAGTTTGCATACTTAACTGTGTAATCCGAACGCACCCTGGCTCACAGCTAGTGAGGAGGTGGGTTAATAACGACGTAAGCGATTATGATTGGCTAAGGCAGAGTCATGTTTCATGATAGCCAATCAGAGCCAGTGTTTTTACACACTTGCCAGCACACGTGATAGACACACACATGCAACAGCAAAAATAGAGATTCGACGAAACAGCAGAGGTCAGGTAGCCTGGAAAATCCAGACCATAATAATCTAGAAAGATTAAGGGTCTGGCAAAGAGCAATGTAATGGCCCAGCTCGAGGGGCGGCAACAAGCATGCATTTAAAAATCTCACTGCAGGCAATTGGATAACACTAGACCATGTTTACTTTGAATGATTTCGGACTTCAACGCAATGGGATAACACTACGACCAATGTGTACCGTCCGCCAACGTTGCAGCGCTGTCTTCATCAGTTTAGCTGGTTCCCAGAAAAGTTGGGGAAAAAGTAACGTGCATCATTGCTCTTTGCCAGAGTGTCTCGCAGAGACAATTCCATTGTCCTCTCGCGAGAACTCTGGATTTCCAGGGTAGAGGTCAGGAGCAATCCGAAAAGTTTGCATTTTCAAGGTGGAGATATAAGCACTTCAAATTCATCAAGGCTTTGTCGACATCCGTTGTAAGCAACTCTAATTTAATGAAGCATCTCACACACGCATCTAAAACACCGATACCTCCACCACAGATGATAGCTCGCCATCCACTAGCAAAGAAGGACTCGGAGCAAAGTCCTCCAAGCAGCAAAAGCTAGATCTTTCTGCCTCACAAGAAAATAACCTATGACACAGGTTGAAGTCAACCGTAGGTCTGTCGATGTGCAATATCTTGAATTTCCCCTTGGGGATCAATAAAGTATCTATCTATCTATCTATCTATCTATCTATCTATCTATCTATCTAATAAATATTGAAAGTTATGTAGCCTACAAACACCTGTCTGTTCTACTCATTTCAACTGGCTGCTCAAAACTGCTCAAAAAATCCAAATTCTTTGACATATAGCAACTTTTTTTTTTTGTAACAGTAACGCAAATACCGGTAGTTACTTTCCCTGGTAACGAGTTACTCTTATCATAGAGTAATTCAGTTACTAATTAAGTTACCTTTTGGAACAAGTAGTGAGTAACTATAACTAATTACTTTTTTAAAGTAACGTTCCCAACACTGGGCATCAAAAGGTACTACATGAAATGGTCTGTGTCAGTAACTTGGTTACTTGGCCTAAATGGCCTAAGCTATCCTCTGAAGGGAAACATAAAGTGTATCCATCGATGAATAACCATATAAAGATGAAACACCTGCTGCCAACAGCTAACGCTATCAGTAATGTTAGCACCAGCACTGCACTAATACTTAACGACTAGTCGACAACTATTATGAAAAAACTTCAGCAAAAATCAGTATTTTGAAACTCCTAATGCACAGTAACATTAGTCAACAATTTAAAATACTCTGGGCCAGATGTACTAATGCTTTTGCGCCCACTTCAGGCATATTTGTTTCGCAACGTGCGCGTAAAATCATTGCGAGGTATGTACAAACAGGCCACAATGATCTAAAAGCGCAAACTGCCTGTCACGGGAGCTGAAAATGGCTAATTATGTTTTCTGTGTCATGCGGGAGAATCCAGGGGAAAGTGGGAGTTTAGCGTAAAGAGCACCTAATTATGTATTCTGCGGTATGTACAAAGACTGCACCTGAAAGCGCACGTCTATTCTGCGCCTAAATACTTCTGCCTTGTAAAAGCAGGTGTTAATCCAAATTGCAGTTCAATGCGTCAATAAGAGAACCTTTCAAAGACAATAGAGCACCAGTTTTGTAAGTATTTGTACTATCAAAGCAACCTTAACTTTTGTTGGCCTTTCGAATGTCTTACTATCACTTTCACGTCATTCACTTAAACTTTCCTACTTGCTAGATTTGACCAATTTTCCATAGCCTACAGTATGTGCACAAGTAGTTTGAGTAAAACTACTGATCTTCATTGTCTGCCTGCTTCTTGACATGTTATCATGTATGGTATTATTTCATGATCGCTAAACGTTTGATTCTTTTTAATATTGTCATCAGTTAACTTCATTCAACTGCGCTTGTATGTAGGCTCTGCCATTCAGTTGTGGACAATAGTAAATTGCGTTTACAGTATGGGCGGAGAAAGGCAGAGAAAGGCGCAGTTTACACTAGTTTGATAAATACGAAGGAAACTTGGGTCTGACAGCGTTCGCAATCTGCGGTTTGTCCATGCCGCTGATAACGCTACTTTCGCAAATGTACGTACATCTGGCCCTCAATGTGTTAGCACCTTCTCATCTCTGGGGTGGACATAACCTGCTCACAAAATGATGAGCCACCTCATTTGATTGTAATGTTCAGTAGAGGTGAAAATTCTCAATACAGAGGTCATAGAGTTCTAGCTCAAGAAGCCAACAGTCATTGTTCAAGTATGATCTTAAAAAACATGTTTCTTTGAAACCCCATTTTCAGTTTTTAACCAGGAGTATGCAGCTTTGGCGATCAGAAATGAATGGCACACTTGCACTTGGCAGATGGAGGAGATCTTGAATTAATTGTGCAATTATCTCCGAGCTTGGTGGATTCTACCAGCATAATTACAGGGGCCATTTATTTTGCCTTCTGTCACTGTTTTGTGAGTCATTCATGGTTTTGTCTCTTGTTTTACAACACATAAGGATGAGACATGCCTTTACCATGGTATCCCTGAACATTCCGTTTAATTTAAAACATAGTTTTAAATTAGATTGCTTAACCTGTGGTGCAGGCCAAAACATGGGTTGACTTTTTATAGTTTCTTAAAAGCTGATTGTTTAAAAAATTAAATTAAATTTAAAAAAGTCAGCCTGTAAGGTTGGGCTGTACGCTGCAAATAGAAAACTTTATGTGGGATATCCAATGATTTGAAAAGGGTGCCAGGAAGGTTGAGCATGGGACCCAATATTTATTGAGAATATAAGTCAGTTTTGTGGTTTTGGAATGGGCAGTAGCCTATAAGAGGGTGAAGGCTGTTTGGTGCTGTGGTGTGTAACTTATTGGATAGACATTTTTCCAGCCAAATATTTTATATATATTTTTTGCCTGGGTTAGCGTCCTGTTTCTATACCAAGATTGTGAATATAACAGTTCACTGACACATTTAAATTTATTATGCGTTATGAATCTTGCGACATAAAAAAATAATCATGTCCTGGAAAAAACGGCATTGAAATCTCTATTAAAGGGGTGGTTCAGGATTTTGGACATAGGACCTCATTTCCAAGTAGCCCACGTTTCATCCAGTCCTTCTAATTGCAGAGTTTGCAGGTCAAATCATCAGTATGCGTATGAAAAACAGTCCCCCCCCCCCCCCCCACACTTTAACCCCTGAACGTAACCTATGCTGGCAGAGAAAAAGTAAAATAAGATGGAACCCCAGACATGTGGACCTAAAACAGATGCAGTGATGGGCTGCTGTTTCCAGCCAGTATATCCTGCATGTTTTTCAGGGTTTTTTGTTTGCTTCATTAAAAAGTCAACAATACTTCATAAGAACGGCATGTTTATATACCCTCCATACCTGAGACACAACCGAATGCATGCCCCAAAGAACCACTTATTATGATCGCTGTGCAGCGAAGCGGCGGGATTATGACGCCACACAGCGAAGCGCCGGTCATATACTGTAGGTTTAGTCAGATTTTTTTTCTTTTCGCATGAGCAATTTTCCGTCAAGGATTCCTGGGACACTGAAAGACCGGAGTGCACGAAACTTGGTGGACATGTAGCCCCACAAGGATAGCATGGAATAATTGTTTTTCGTTTTGATCTGTAGCAGCCAGACCAGCAGATACCCTGACTTTGCTAAATTACTGAAGCTAAGCAGGCTTAGTAGTACTTGAATAAGAAACCTCCTTGGAAGAGTATGTTCCTGCTGGAAGTGGTGTTGGTGGCTGGCCAGTAGGTGACACTCTTCCCTGTGGCCAAAAGCCACCAAACAAATATCAATCCCAATGCCCTATTGCAGTGACAGGGACACTGTACAGCAGGAGATGTTTTCTTTTGCATGAATGTTAAATTGAGGTCCTGACTCACCATGATTGTTAAAGATCCCATTGCACTTATCGCAAAGAGTAGGTGGTTCCCTGATTGGCTGGCTAAATTCCCAACCTGGTTCATTCAATTTGGCCTTGTAATCGTCCTCCCAGTGTGTAGTTGGTTCATTCACTCCTTCACTCTCCACCTAAAACTAGTGTGTGGTGAACATTCTGGCACATAATGGCTGTTGTGCATCACTAAGATAGGTGCTACACATTGGTGGTGCTTAGTGAGATTCCGCCTCTCCTGTGAAGCACTTGAGTGTCAAGAAAAGTGCTATAACTGTAATATGTTGTTGTTACATTAACCCTTCTCACCCCACCCTACCCCTTTTTACTTCTGTTAAATAAATATATATATATATATATATATATATATATATATATATATATGTCCACACACACATATATGCACACACACGATACGCACAAACACTCACACGCACACAAACACATATACACACACACACCCTCACACTAGGGTGGTCCTTATTTTTAAAGTCTCCAATTGTCATGCTCTTAACTCTTCGAATTGTTCCTTTATATAAGAAAATACAGCATACCAATTTTTATGGCAGTAACATAATAATTACTGGTAGCTCAATAGCTTTAAACTTTCAGATGATTTTTTGTTTTATGATTTTCATAAAAACAGCTCATTTGAATTGGTATTGTAACTGGCTAGTAAAATTCCAAAACAATCTCCATAAAAGCATCTAATGCACCATATATTCCTAAATATGTATTTTAGATACATATTTTAGATACATATCTCAGTTTACTTATTGTAGAGCCTAAATCCAAATTAATCCATCCATGACCCGGTTGAGCAGATTTAACTTTCCTGGTGGAATTAATATATTTCAATTAACATATTTCTATTGATGATCACCTTGCTTATTGTTTGGGTTTATAGCACATTTTTTGGTCTTCATTAAAACATTCAAACAATTGTACCCACGGAACCCCAAATATGTGCCACAAAACTGTATGAGGAAAAGGCACCTTCACCATTCCTTGCTCAGCTTTGCTTGCAGTTGTGTTGTGTACCAAGAGCAAAATCATGGCAAAAACAAGAAGTGAAGTTTATTTGATTGGTTCCACCATACCAGAATTAGTTGGATCAAATCTGCCATCTATTATAATGGAAGATCACTGACGGATCTATCCAGACTGCAAAAAGGGGCTGCTCAGAAATGAGGGATTGTTGAAAACTTTGTGCTTTTTTTAGATTGTTGTCATTGTTTCATGTTAGTGTTGCTCTGATTTCAATAAAATGTAGTTCATTTGCAGCAACTTTTAATATGACTTGCAAATCACAATAACGCAGCACAGCTTAACATAGGCAATCTTCCACATGATTGAGCTACCTCTAAATATCAAAATGTTTGCATATTTCTAATTTTGAAGTTAAAAGGAACAGTTTAAAAGGTTAAGACACTAAAATTTTTCACAAAAAAAACTTGGACACCTACATACACAAACACACACACACACACACACACACACACACAAAACAACACACACAAAAATAAACACACGGAAGCACACATATACACAAAAAAACACACACTCTGCACACACTCAATTACAAACACAAAAAAGGAACAAAGTAGGAAATGCACACAATTTGACAAATGTGACTTATTTTTGTGGAAAAAATGTGCTGGACTGGGCGGCGGTCATATTTTGTACCGCTCTGCGGTACATTTAGTTTTACATGTTTTTCCCCCTTTATCTTTGAGTTGTCTGAAAAAATGTCTGTTTCTAGTATGAGAAATGACCTGCCTTGACTTGGCTGGATACAGCAATGAGAAATTTGCGATTCTCAGATAGCCTTGAGGGCAACCAGCAGCTATTAACTTTAGCCTGACGGCAAATTGAAGTTCCGCAACAACACCACAGCGGATGATGTGTCTGAGGGATACCTTATTGCATTTGTTTTCTAGCCCAAAGAGGAAATAATACTTTATTCATCACTTTGTCCAGGATAAATGGCTATTACATATGTTACATATGTTTATTAATGGTGTTATTGAGAACATTGATGATGACACTATTGTTTCCATATTTTACAAGAGAGCTACATTAAGATTTAGAAATAATCAACATCTCAAAGGACGGTTAAGTTATAACTATGAGCCAATGATATGGTTTAGTTATACTGTAACTATGAGCCTGTAATATGATTTAGTTATAACGATGAGCCTATGATATGGTTCATGAGCCTATATGGTTTAGTTGTAGTTGAGATATGATATGGTTCAGTTGTAACCAGGGCTGTAGTCAAGACCACCTTTGTCGAGTCCAAGACAAGTCCAAGACCAGGGCTAGTCGAGACCAAGTCAAGACCGAGTCCAAAGAGGTTCGAGTCCAAGACAAGACCGAGTCCAAAAAGGTTCGAGTCCGAGTCAAGACCGAGTCCAGGATAGGAAAAAAAGTCTTGTGCATGACAGTATCAAGACAATCATTTTGAGTTATTATTATTATCTAAAAGCAAAAACAGTGTGAACACACCCAGGATTTGTAAGTGTAGCCATTCCCCTTCTCCAATATTATTATAGGGCTGTTAAACAATTCAAAATATATATTTTGAAATGAATTAATCTCGATTAACCGCAATTAAAAAGTTCCTAAAGACTAAAGCTTCAACATAAATCACAAAATTAATGAGTAACCACAAAGGTAAAAGTAAAACACTTTTATATTATTTAAATGATAATACTGACACAGTAATTGTGTTTTAAAGTATTCATTTCTTAAGAAATACTACACATATGATGCTGTTTAACTCATTTGTAAATGGTGCACTGTTACTTTAAGCCCATTGTGGCCACGTTCTCATAATGATCTTTTTTTTACCAGCTCCATTGAAATATAGCCTATAGCTAGTCCACAAGCTCTAATATTGTTTGTACCACATGTATTGTACAATATTAACAATGATAAGCCAACCCAGTCTCACGTCTGAACGTGTCACTGTCACGTTAATTAATCTATTGGGACGTGTTGTGTAACACGTTTCCTTGTTAAAAAACGTGTTGAGCAGGACGTAATTATCGTGTTACTATCACGTTGTATTTCGCATTCAATGAGCCAACAGAACCACGTCATCTGTCAAAAAAGCCCGACCCAAAATGGCCAGAATGTTATTTGATGCTTTTGACGTGCAGTTTCATACTCTTAAGCCTGCTTTGAGTTGTGGGTTAGAAGGAGCCACCTTCTAGCTAGCAGTTTTAGAAGGCTGAACCCCAGAATCCAGAAACAAGAACCGAGCAGGGACGGAGAAAAAAGAAGAATCCAAATGGGAAATGAGGTGAGCCTTGCTACTGCCGCTAGCATGATCATTTTCCTAGCAATTGAGCAATACATTTTAAAGTTGATTTAACATGAAATAGTAGCCTATGCATGGGCAATACTGTGAATTCAGAGTAGGCTTGCACAACTTATAATTTAGCAAACGTGCATGATGTAATGTTACGTTAATCTGTAAAACAGCTGTTGTCTGTGTAAATTAACATTGTAGCCTAATATTGTTAGGGTGGGCTAAAGCTAACAGCTGGGAGGTAGCCTATCAGCCAGGCATGTATAATCGATAATCATGATGAACGTGAATAGATTTCGTTGCGAAAACGCGCATTGTTTTAGGCCACATATCAGCTATAAAACAATTGTATTCTGATACAGCAGTTCTCAGATGTTAGATATTCACTTATATTATAATATAATTTTGTATTTCTTTAACCTGATTAAGAGAAGGGTTTAATTCAATAGAGAATTGCAATGTGTGTAGCCCATAATATTAGAGATTAGATTAGGCTAGATTTAGATTAGATTCAACTTTATTGTAATTTAAAAGAGTAGGCTACAGGTACAGAGCCAATGAAATGCAGTTGACATCCAACCAGAAGTGCAAAGAAGCAGTTATGTAGACGATCAAGATTAATTATGTACAACAGTTAGATAAATAGGCAAGTTTTCCAGATGACATGTGTACAGTGACAGAAATAGCCTATACAGTGAATATGGAATGTGTGTCTAGCCTACAACAAAACAAATTGATAATAATACATAATAATGATAATAATAGCAGTAATTACAGTAGGCCACTCGCACTGTTATTGGTGACGTGTCTGTTTCCTATTATTCCATGCCACTCTCCTACTGTCTCCTTTACTGCCCTGCGCCACTTGCCTACTGTCCAGCACCACTCGTCTACCGTCTCCTATGCTGACCCACGCCACTCACCTACTGTTTCCTAACACAAACTGTAACATTAAGCTGACACAATCTTGCTGCACGGATACTTATCTGCATGCAATCACTATTGCCAGCTGTTATGAGTAAACATTATATTGGGACACCAATATATTTCTAATTCACGGGCAGTGTATTTGCTACTGAAGAAAAGGAGAACACATAGTAATTGTTCTTGGATGGGGATTTAGAGTAAGGTTTCTATTGATCTTTTTCAGATAAGGCCTCTTCATTTTCAACTGTGAAGGATCTACATGGACTTGGTCTGGATAGCCTTTCCTGTTTTGATGAGCCAGTCGGTATGTATTTGACATTCTTTAGGATAAAAGGAGCCATATGTTATCAAAAATTCTACACCCATATGTAGAAAAGCTTTATTGCTGTTTGTTATTGTTGTTGTTGAAAACTACGTTGAATGTAAAGATATGCATATGTCCCTTGGGAGGAGAGGGATGAGTGTGGATGATTGAATTGTCCAACAGACATAAAAATATGATTGTGTATGATTGTGTTTGTGTCTGTATATGATTTTTTGTACTTGTTGCATTTTAAGCATGCATACTTTACGCCATGGTGGTCTAAATTGTCTTTATTGCCACTTGCAGGGTATAGAGGGAAAACCCTATATGAGCCCCAGGGTGAGTAGTGTATAATTACTTTATCCCAAGATTGATTTTCGTAGAAAGGTGTTCAAACCAAAATCAAACCAAAATCTTCTAAAATAATAGATAGATAGATAGATAGATAGATAGATAGATATATTTATTATTTGTCCTTTCGGAAAATTGTTCTGCGCCATACAGTAGACAGTTAGACAAGACTGAATACAAGACGGAATATAGACCAGAATTTCCCTCACCCCAACCGCCCCCACCCTACCACACTCCCACACATACACAACATCAGGGCAGAAGGCACAGACCCCACTACACATTTATAGAATGATAAAGTGCAGTTGTGCATACTGTGATAGTCCAGCTGGAAAGAAAGTGCATGGTCCTGCAGGTAACGTCTTGTTCATCAATGTAATGCTAGTTGGAATGAATTACCTACTGGCTCAATTTGTTTGGAAAGAAGGTAGCCTGAACCTCCCTGATGGCAACACCTCATATGCCTGGTGTATGGGATGTGACATATCTCTATTATTTGCATGACCTTTCTTCAACACCCTTCTTTCACAGGTCGTAGCAATACTGTCTGGTTTTTGCCCCTCAATCTTGCTGGCCATGTTAACTATCTTGCTCAGTTTGGGTTTTTTTTGGTCACTGACAAAGAGAAATACCAGGTAACACAACAAAAAAGTAGCATGCTCTCCACAAATGAATGATAGAAAAGTAATATATCTCTATCCACTCTAAATTGTCTTAGTTTGCACATAAAATGCAGCCTCTGCAGCCCCTTTTTATAGATGGTGTTGGTATTACTGTCCCAATTCAACTTATTATCTATTATTGTGCCCAGAGGCGATTCTAGAGTCTGTGGGGGCCCCAAGCAAAAATTCCAAGAGGGCCCTACCGACAAGTGTTATCACCATTATGTTATATCACCATTAGGTTATTATGTTAAATAATAAAAATACAAAAGCGTATTATAAAAATTCTTATATTTTGACATGTACTGCAAGCTGGCAGCTCGACTTGCCTTACAGTATGCGTGTGTAGATCAGACTGTCCTGAATCTGGCAAAATCATTGCCGTGGTGGAGGGATTCTCTGGGGCTGAGCAATTTACAGACATATGTGGTGTGCGCCTTACAGAAATAAATGGCATTTTTTTTAATTTAGTGATGAAAAATGACCTCTCTGCGCTCTATATCTGTGACACGAACTGATCTGACCTGACTTGACCCGAGTTTGCGCGTTAGCCTGTGTGCCTATGTTGTATGCACTCATAATGGTTCTCTACAACAACTTTTTTAACTGCATTGCCATGAACAAAGTAGAGGCAAAAACGGGGTTTCTTTGTTGAACAAATTGGGATGCAATGTGAGCCTTGAATTGGATGCCACGCAGGAATTTGCTAGGATCTGAAAACCGGATTATGAACATGCTTTGCCATAGAGAAACACACGATAAAGTTGCATCATAAACATGCTTTGTCATAAAAACAGACAAAAACGTGGGGTAAGTCCAGCAATATGAAGTTATTATTTTGCTATCACTTCGTCTGTTGTATAACCCAGAAGGATATACATGGTACCAATGGATAGCCCTGTGTCTCTTCTTTCATCTGAGATGCTTGCCATATCTATGCGATCACGGGTCCGCAAGTAATTCAAACGAGAGTAATGGGTGCGCAGGTAAACGCAAAGAACTGTAGACTGTAAATATGATGCAATCTGATTTAATTTCATGATTTTTTCCCCCATACCCATACTTGATCGTACAGGCAAGTGTGTAGTCTCGTTGGAAAGCCCCACTTCTGCTCTTAAAGGTTTCATCTCGCTGCGATGAACAGTTCCGGAGCAATGTAACAAAGAAGAAATGTTGTGTTTTTGGAGCACTTTGCGTCAATCGGGTTCTAAAAAATTAACGTGTATGCTTGGTCCTTACTGCATCGTGATTAACATGTTATGGCTGACAGCCCTATTACAAACATAACGTTAACCGTCTCCTTGCTTAACTAGTTGTAACTGTTACTGTAACTAGCTAGCTGAAGTTTACTGGCGTATAGATGTAGCAAACCATGTTCAATCTTTCTGTCAATTAACATTAGCCTAACTTCATTGAGTAGGCTAAATGCCAAACTCCGATGTTGATCCGTCATCACTGCATCCTCGATTGACGTTTAGGCTACCACAGTAGCCTAAATATGTGCGGATTCTTTTAACTCTTTTGAACTCAGATCCGCTGTTTATAAGGCCATAGCATAGGGCCTACATATGTACAGATGTAGCCTACTGTTTGTACAACAGGACAGGAGCACGCAAAATAAATATATCATTCAATCTCTATGGACGAAATTCTCGCTCGACCCACCGGCAAACGCGCTGAGACCAGGTCGGGGGCCCCTTAGTGGCTTGGGGCTCCAAACAGTTGCCTGCCTTGCCTGTTGACAAGGTGCGCCTCTGATTGTGCCTAAGTACTTGTACTCGACTACAATCACAACATCCTCACCATTTTTAACCATACACTGGGGGGACTGGCTCCCAGTTCTGTACTGTAGTCTATTATTATTTGCTTTGTTTTCTGTATATTTAGAAGAAGACAGCTGGACCTACACCATTTCGCAAATTGATCCACCCAGGCCCTGTAGTTGGTCTCCTCGCTATTCTGTATTAATCCCACTATTGCTGTGTCATCTGCAGATTTTATGAGTTATGTAAACGCTTTAAAAACACCGAAGAGCCCCGTATAAGAGCCCCAGTGTGATAGGCTGGTTGCTGTCATGTGACACATCACTGTTAAATCATGATTGACAATTAAATAAATCATTGTTCACGACACGTTATGGTTAAATTATCTAAATGAATGCGATGGTGATACAATCCTGCTTTTCAATTAGTTGACATGGTGTTTGACATTAAATTATAATGAGGTCAGTTTCATGTAATAAGCTATTTGTTTCTTTGGGTCTGGGTAATTGAAATTAGCAATATCTTAGTTCAATTCAATGTCTTATAATGGTAAAAGATGTGGACAAATACATGATAATTAGCCAAATAAATCGTTGTTCACGACACGTTATGGTTAAATTATCGGAATGAGTGTGATGGTGATACAATCCTGATTTTCAATTAGTTGAGATGTTGTTTGACATTAAATTATAAGCAGGTCAGTTTCACGTAATAAGCTATTTGTTTCTTTGGGTCTGGGTAATTCATGTGACAAAAAATTCTGTTATAGGCTACTACCGTTTTTCTGAAAAACAAAGCAGTACAACATTTCTATCTCCAAAATAATGCATTGTATGCATGTGTGTACTACGTAGTGCATGCAGCTTTTAATGTTCAAAGTAGCCTATACTGATTTTCCTGCATAAGAACTACAAATACTCCTCCAAAACTACAGTGTTGACACTTGAAGTTGTGGAGTTATATTTTAGTAGCCTATTCTATAATAGCATAAATACCCACATCGGTTTTACCCTTGTCTCACCTGTATACAACATATGTCTATGAATTGCAGTAGTGATCAAATGAAAAAGGAAAGAAAGGTGTCCTGATGTGTTGTTTAGGGATGGTCCTGCAATGTTTTCTCGACATATCTTTATGTCTTTTTTTTCTCCCCTCTACTTATGTTTTCACAGATCCTTGCTCCTGATATCCTGATGTATGGGTTGCACTTCATTATATGACTCCAACAGAACACTCACAGAAAGGAGAGTGGTGCCAAACTACAAGACAGCCAGCATGTAAGCAAGGCCTTGTTTGTCCTTGTTTGGCTACTCATTTGTCTACTTCCTGAAGAGGCTGAAGCATGCTGGCCTTGACACCTCAGTCACACTAGTGTGCCCCGGCACAGTGGTTGAAAAACACTGACCTAAACCATATATTTTCTGAAAGCCTATAGCCTCTAGATGTCAATTAATATACATTAGGACATGTCCCACCTTTCTACTGACTTTGACAATATACAAAATAGTGCCATGTATACATTTATATCCTCCAAAGTTTGCAGGAAGGTGGGCCATGTGCTAGTGTATGTTAACTCACATGTACAAGTGACAGGCTTTAAGAAAATATATGGTTTGCATGGCTGAAACTGCTTTGCCTTTGTGTTGGAGCTCAAAATGTTCTAAACATATCTTAAATTTCTCTCTTCTACTTATGTTTTCACAGATCCTCACTCCTGATATCCTGATGTATGCATTCCATTTCATTATATGACTCCAACAGGACACCTACACAAAGGAGCTGTTAAAGCAGTGTCCTTCTACAAACAACAAGACAGCGAGCATGTAAACAAGGCCTTGTTTGTCCACTTCCTGAAGGGGCTGAAGCATGCTGGCCTTGACACCTCAGTCCTTGCTTCCATTTACAGCTGTGTTGTGGAGCGCATTCTCACATCCTATGGTCTGCAGCGGGTGGTGTCATCGCGTTATTTATCATCGTTTGTGTAAATCTTACACATCTTACACAAAAGTCTAAAATAATCTAAACTTCATTTACTCTCCATGTATAGATCAAGATAGACTTGCAGAACAGGCTGCAGGGCAACAGTCTGATAGCCTGCATGAAAGCATAAATGGTCCGCACTTGTTAAAGAGTGCAATTATCAAAGGGCCCTTGAATTGTGTTTTTTTAAACCAAGGAGGATGGCTGTAGCGATGCTGTCAGCTCTGCCATAAGCAGTGACTGTGATTACGTTTGCACATTTTGAAAATGTTGTTTTTCTTTCTTTTGCATTCTTTTCCACTTCATTGTTGTATAGTTTGTATAATGTTTGTTAAAGTTGCACACATTAATTCACTGTTCTTATTTGTAAAAAATTGTATAGTGTGGTATAGTTTGTATGGTGGAGTCTTTATTGTATCGTACAAACAAGAACACCACACCCCACCCCACCATACCACTTTGACTAACCAATTTTCTGCAGGAAACCCTGGAGGCTTTCTACATGTATTTTGTTAAACATAGGGGTTTCTATGGTAGTGGTTGCTAAGCTATTGCTAGGGTAACTGAGAAGGTTGCTATGGTGTTGCTACAGGATATATAGTGGTTGCTATGCAGGTTTATAGGGTAATCATGTTGGTTGCTAGGTTGGTGATAGAGTAACTGAGAAGGTTGCTAGGGTGTTGCTAGAGTAGATATGGTGGTGGCTATACTAAATTAAGTGGTTGCTATGCTGGTTGCTAGGGTAATTGAGATGGTTGACTATCAAAGTGGTTGCTAGGTTGGCATTGTACAGGTGGTTGCTAGGTTGTTGATAGGGTAACCAAGAAGGTTGCTAGGGTGTTGCTAGGGTAGATATGGTGGTTGCTATTCCAAATAAAGTGGTTGCTATGCTGGTTGCAAGGTTAATCATGTTGGTTGCAATGGTGGTTGCTCGGTTGACATTGTGGTGGTAGTTGTGAGGTTGTTGGTAGGGTAATTAATATGGTTGCTAGGTTGTTGCTATGGTTCTTATGTTGGTTGCTAGGTTGTTGCTAGGGTAACTTAGAAGAATTTTGTTCAGCTAATACATTTTGGCCTACACTATTAAGGGACAGCTGAATTGACCATCTAAACCATATATTTTCTTAAAGCCTATAGTCTGTAGATGTCAATTAATATGAATTAAGACATGTCCAACATTCCTACTTACTTTGGTGCATCATATAGGCTTAAGCAATACTGCTATTTTTGCTCTTAGACTATAAAAATCCATAATCACTTAAAAAACGCAAATTTTTTAGTTTTTGAAAGTCAATTTCTTTAAATCATGCTTGAAATTGTAACCATATTCTTTATTGAGTTATGTTAATTGACTATAATACTATTGTATTGTCATCCTTCTTTGGGACTTGAGTACTTCAATATCCCCTTCATGTATCAATGTACATTAAAGCATATTTGATAGTAAAGGACTGTAAATAATTACTTCAATTGTCTTTCACTTGTACTGGTTCTATATGTTTGGACCACTGATTGACTGCACTCTGGTTTTCATCAGCAAGGTCAAGGCTTAAATTAACCTCAGATAAGTCTGTTTTCATCACATGCATTATATGTGCTAATGTTGTGAAGTAATTGGTGTGACCCTACAAAGGCCTGTCTGACCTATGACCTAATAACCTAGGGTTAGTAAATATGGGATCGGAGTGAAATTACTTCACACATTCAGAAACCTCAAAGTGAAATGACCTCACACATCCAGGAAGCTACAGCAATACAAACTCAGCTACAGATCTCAAATACGGCAAACCAGTTGCCAATTTCTATGCCCTTTATATCAATTTGTGCCACATGTTATTAGTTGAAAATTACTGGTGTAAGCTTATCTGACCTGTCTGACCTTTGCAATTCATGGACATGTACACATTGGTTTCACATTTCTAACAAGAATACGACTGATTAAATTTGACATGTAACATCCTTGGATGACACAAAATATAGTGAAATGGACTCAACCCTCACATATTCACAGACTCTGTAGCACCCCCTACAAATCCTTTTTTTTTTTTTCAATCTTTGGCTCCGCCTCCTGGCAACACACAAGCAGTTATATTTGAGTGTGTAGTTAAATCGCATCTCACATATTCACAGACTCTATAGCACCCCCTAGAAATCCAATATTTCCTATATTTGGCTCCGCCTCCTGGCAACACACAAGTCATTAGATGTCCCAAATTTGACAAACTAGTTTGTTATCATCCCGTGTATCAAAATATGTGCCACATGTTGGTACTATCTTGAATTAACTAGTGTAATCCTATCAAGGCCTGTCTGACCTATGCAAATTATGGCCATCTAAACCTAGGGTTAGCATTTCTAACTTGCATACCTCATAAACAGACTAAATTTAGCATGTGACATCTACCTATGACATAAAATATATGAGATACGTAAAATCACATCTCACACATTCATAGACTCTATAGCGCCCCCTAGAAATCTACATTTTCCAATCTTTGGCTCCGCCTCCTGACAACATACAAGCAGCTAGAGGTCTCAAATTTGACAAAGAAGTTTGTTATCATTCCCTGTATCAAAATATGTGCCACATGTTGGTACTATCTTGAATTAACTGGTGTAATCCTATCAAGGCCTGTCTGACCTATGCAAATTATGGCCATCTAAACCTAGGGTTAGCATTTCTAACTTGCATACCTCATAAACAGACTAAATTTGGCATGTGACATCTACCTATGACATAAAATATATGAGATACGTAAAATCACACCTCACACATTCATAGACTCTATAGCGCCCCCTAGAAATCTACATTTTCCAATCTTTGGCTCCGCCTCCTGACAACATACAAGCAGCTAGAGGTCTCAAATTTGACAAACACGTTTGTTATCATTCCCTGTATCAAAATATGTGCCACATGTTGACATTTCATGAAATAATGGGTGTGACACTTACCTAGGCCGGTCTGGCCATATGGGTGTCTCAATTGTAGTTTCTGAGTATGTCCGGTGCATCAAACTTGCCATGGCAGGTAAGATCAGTGAAATTGGGTTTATTTCAGCACAGCACATCTCTGTGTATCATATTCAATCAAAATATGGATGTTTTAATGGTTTGTTTATGATTTAATAACTTTTGTTGGTCAACATCTGTCAAAAAATGCTCTCTGAACGGCCATTTCTGAAGATTTCTTGTGCATCAAAATTCCCACAGCACCTTAGATTAGTGAAATTGGGTTTATTTCAGCACAGCACACCTCTGTGTATCATATTCAATCAAAATATGGATGTTTTAATGGTTTGTGTATGATTTAAGAACTTTTGTTGGTCAACATCTGTCAAAAAATGCTCTCTGAACGGCCATTTCTGAAGATTTCTTGTGCATCAAAATTCCCGCCGCACCTAAGATAAGTGAAATTGGGTTTATTTCAGCACAACACACCTCTGTGTATCATATTCAATCAAAATATGGATGTTTTAATGGTTTGTGTATGATTTAAGAACTTTTGTTGATCAACATCTGTCAAAACAATGCTCTCTGAACGGCCATTTCTTAAGATTTCTTGTGCATCAAAAGTACCACAGCACCTAAGATAAGTGAAATTGGGTTTATTTCAGCACAGCACATCTCTGTGTATCATATTCAATCAAAATATGGATGTTTTAATGGTTTGTTTATGATTTAATAACTTTTGTTGGTCAACATCTGTCAAAACAATGCTCTCTGAACGGCCATTTCTTAAGATTTCGTGTGCATCAAAAGTCCCACAGCACCTAAGATAAGTGAAATTGGGTTTATTTCAGCACAACACACATCTGTGTATCAAGATCAATCAAAATATGTAAGTTTGTGATTGCTTTAAACAGGGGGTTGTCCAATACACATAAAACAAACAGCAAAGGTATATGCTAATACAAAGCAGCACTACAGGCACTAAATAATAATTTACATTTGATCAGATTCACTTTTATTGTCATTGTGCAGAGTAAAAGTACAAACAGGGTTCCCACTCTAAGTCAAATGTAAAATTCTATGACTTTTCCCTGACAAAACACCTGAATTTCCATGACTTACAATATACCGACCAATGATTTCAGAGCACCCGCATCAAGAGTCTTTTACTTTTTTAGAGCGGGAGATGAATAAATAGGCATTGAATTAACACAGTTGGGCTACTCAAGCAAGCTGTAAAGCTAATAACCAGATATACACCAATACTATGTGGAAATATGTTATGCATTTTGGCTAGTACATCATAAACTACTACGACAAAATTCCCTGATATTCCATGACTTTGCCCCCAAAATGATAAAAATTCCCTGACTTTCCATGTCTGGAATAGACTTCTATTACCCGTGGGAACCCTGTACAAAGCAAAAGTGCAATGTGATATACAAAGTATAGACAGATGGTGCATAGGCAGGACAAGAAATACTGTATAGTGTTGTGTAGACAGTAATATGCAGTTGGTTTACAGCAGGTGGTTTAGAGTAATATACATTAGATATAAATATGGGCAGTGTATTAACAGAACATATGAGAAAAACAGAATAAATATGGATATTCAGTATGAACCATATAGACAGATATGTGCAGTGTGGTAACAGTACCATTGTAGCGCAGAAACAGTAACATTATAAGAGCATGAAGAGCAGTAGAATATTGTTATGTATAATTGTAATTACAGTATGTGCATTTGTAAATAAATAACACTATGGGTGGGATAGGGTATTTGGGGGCTTAGTTAATTGGTTGTCACCGGTGGGGTATACTACGAAGCACGTTAGACATATCTAGGTTATGTCTACATATCGAGGCTTGACAAAGCCTTGACTCAGGGGTATATGTTAAGTGATACTACGATAGCAGTTATGTGATATATTTGTCAAACTAGGCTTCCAGCTCAGATCTGTGCGCGTTCTCGGTGTTGGGATGACGTTGGCCAATCGTGAAACGTGGAGACGCACGTTTTAAAAACAATTACAAGACCGCCTCTATTTAAAAACAATTACTTCCGCATTTATGAGCGATAGCTTAATCTACACTGCGGTAATTTTTTGTGTCTAACCTATAACATCAAATAAATCAACTGTCATCAGTTGTTGTATGGTATGCACGTCCATAGTGGGATATCTGCACGCACAGCACTATTAAAGTGCATCCGAGATCCAAAATGTTAGTAGAGGTGGAGCTCCACCTGTACGATATATGACAGAATCCTACACGTGAGATAACTTCGTTTCTAAGACAATTGATTGGTCAGTGGGGCGGTAGATTACACGATTTGAGCTATAACTTAGCACATAACCTCCTCCCGACCAGGTTTGGTTGACAGCATAAGATACCATGGTGATACAGCGACACTAAAACAGATCCACTTTCGTGTCACAGCATACCCTGGCTTTGAGCGCAACATACCTCGCTAACCGACTAATCGAGATTCGTAGTATACACCACGGGATACAGAGCTACAGTCCAGTCGGGTGACAGCCACAGAAAAGAAGCTTCCTCTGAACCTGCTGGTTCGGGTGCAGAGAGACCTGTAATAATAATAATAATAATAATAATAATAATAATAAAGACAGTAATATTTTTCAAGACCATAGAGAATGCTGTACTCCAGTCTTGAGGCGATAAGGGCATGGATGAGAATGATGCATTGTTGAGCCGTCTGGTCACAGTAACACAAGACCCATCCTGTCAGACTAGGCCAGAAGTCCCGTCACCGGAATGATGTAGAGGACTTTGAGACAGTCATGTGGCGCCTTTGACCAGTGGTCACAATACAGAGGACCCCTGGCCAGTCAATGAGCAGTGCTTGACAAACATCATGTGTAGAAGACCCATTTTGCAAAACGATGTAGACACCCATCTATTCTCAGGAGCAGTCCTTCTATAACGGGCAGGAACAGCTGCAGAAAAATCCCCGGGCTTTGCCTTGCTCCTTCCTGGCATGTCTTTCTGCTTTGGGGATAACCAAACAGCTGACAACCTGGAAATTAGAAATAGAGATAAAACAAGTGTACAAAGAAAGAAACTACAATCTCAGTGTATCTCTTGACATGTTCAAACATACTGATGACTATAAAGTCCACTTATAAAATGCAGGTCTATGCCTTTCAAATAGTGTGCCAAAGTATTTAAGGAGGGTGGGCCAAGTCCTAGTATGGTTTAGGTGGTTGAATCAGCTGTCCCTTAATAGTGTACGCCAAATTGTATCAACTGAACAATTTGTTTCTCGACCTACAATATGGGCCTATGTATGCTTTATCATATGCCAGAGTAAGTAGGAAGGTGGGAAATGTCTTAATTAATATTAATTGACATCTAGAGGCTATGGGTTTTCAGAAAATATGTGGTTTAGGTGGTCAATTCAGCTGTCCCTTAATACACTAGCACATGGCCCACCTTCCTGCAAACTTTGGAGGACATAAATGTATACATCACACTATTTTGTAAATTGGCGAATGAATGGGGCATATGATTTTGAGCTCCAACATAAAGGTAAAGCAATTTTAGCCATGCAAAGCATATATTTTCTTAAAGCTTGTCACTTATACATGTGAGTTAACATACATTAGCACATGGTCCACCTTCCTGCAAACGCCGTATGATGCACCAAAGTCAGTAGGAAGGTGGGACATGTCTTAATGTATATTAATTGACATCTAGAGGCTATAGGCTTTCAGAAAATATATTGTTTAGGTGGTCAATTCAGCTGTCCCTTAATAGTATAGCCCAAGATATATCAGTTGTACAATCGGTTTCTCGATCTACAATATAGGCCTATATACGCCTTATGATGCACCAAAGTCAGTAGGAAGGTGGGACATGTCTTAATATATTTTAATTGACATCTAGAGGCTATAGGCTTTCAGAAAATATATGGTTTAGGGGGTCAATTCAGCTGTCCCTTAATATTATAGCCCAAGATGTATCAGCTGTACAATGCGTTTCTCGATCTACATTATGGGCCTATGTACGCCTTATGATGCACCAAAGTCAGTAGGAAGGTGGGGCATGTCTTAATGTATATTAATTGACATCTAGAGGCTATAGGCTTTCAGAAAATATATGGTTTAGGTTGTCAATTCAGCTGTCCCTTAATAGTATAGCCCAAGATGTATCCGCTGTACAATGCGTTTCTCGATCTACAAAATGGGCCTATGTACGCCTTATGATATGTCAAAGTCAGTAGGAAGGTGGGACATGTCTTAATGTATATTAATTGACGTCTAGAGGTTATAGGCTTTCAGAAAATATATGGTTTAGGTGGTCAATTCAGCTGTCCCTTAATATTATAGCCCTAGATGTATCAGCTGTACAATGTGTTTCTTGATCTACATTATGGGCCTATGTACGCCTTATGATGCACCAAAGTCAGTAGGAAGGTGGGACATGTCTTAATGTATATTAATTGACATCTAGAGGCTATAGGCTTTCAGAAAATATATGATTTAGGTGGTCAATACAGCTGTCCCTTAATAGTATAGCCCAAGATGTATCCGCTGTACAATGCGTTTCTCGATCTACAATATGAGCCTATGTACGCCTTATGATATGTCAAAGTCAGTAGGAAGGTGTGACATGTCTTAATGTATATTAATTGATATCTAGAGGTTATAGGCTTTCAGAAAATATATGGTTTAGGTGGTCAATTCAGCTGTCCCTTAATATTATAGCCCAAGATGTATCAGTTGTACAATCGGTTTCTCGATCTACAATATAGGCCTATGTACGCCTTATGATGCACCAAAGTCAGTAGGAAGGTGGGGCATGTCTTAATGTATATTAATTGACATCTAGAGGCTATAGGCTTTCAGAAAATATATGGTTTAGGTGGTCAATTCAGCTGTCCCTTAATATTATAGCCCAAGATGTATCAGCTGTACAATGCGTTTCTCGATCTACAATATAGGCCTATATACGCCTTATGATATGTCAAAGTCAGTAGGAAGGTGGGACATGTCTTAATATATATTAATTGACATCTATAGGCTATAGGCTTTCAGAAAATATATGGTGTAGGTGGTCAATTCAGCTGTCCCTTAATATTATAGCCCTAGATGTATCAGCTGTACAATGCGTTTCTCGATCTACAATATGAGCCTATGTACGCCTTATGATATGTCAAAGTCAGTAGGAAGGTGTGACATGTCTTAATGTATATTAATTGATATCTAGAGGTTATAGGCTTTCAGAAAATATATGGTTTAGGTGGTCAATTCAGCTGTCCCTTAATATTATAGCCCAAGATGTATCAGTTGTACAATCGGTTTCTCGATCTACAATATAGGCCTATGTACGCCTTATGATGCACCAAAGTCAGTAGGAAGGTGGGGCATGTCTTAATGTATATTAATTGACATCTAGAGGCTATAGGCTTTCAGAAAATATATGGTTTAGGTGGTCAATTCAGCTGTCCCTTAATATTATAGCCCAAGATGTATCAGCTGTACAATGCGTTTCTCGATCTACAATATAGGCCTATATACGCCTTATGATATGTCAAAGTCAGTAGGAAGGTGGGACATGTCTTAATATATATTAATTGACATCTATAGGCTATAGGCTTTCAGAAAATATATGGTGTAGGTGGTCAATTCAGCTGTCCCTTAATATTATAGCCCTAGATGTATCAGCTGTACAATGTGTTTCTTGATCTACATTATGGGCCTATGTACGCCTTATGATGCACCAAAGTCAGTAGGAAGGTGGGACATGTCTTAATGTATATTAATTGACATCTAGAGGCTATAGGCTTTCAGAAAATATATGATTTAGGTGGTCAATACAGCTGTCCCTTAATAGTATAGCCCAAGATGTATCCGCTGTACAATGCGTTTCTCGATCTACAATATGAGCCTATGTACGCCTTATGATATGTCAAAGTCAGTAGGAAGGTGTGACATGTCTTAATGTATATTAATTGATATCTAGAGGTTATAGGCTTTCAGAAAATATATGGTTTAGGTGGTCAATTCAGCTGTCCCTTAATATTATAGCCCAAGATGTATCAGTTGTACAATCGGTTTCTCGATCTACAATATAGGCCTATGTACGCCTTATGATGCACCAAAGTCAGTAGGAAGGTGGGGCATGTCTTAATGTATATTAATTGACATCTAGAGGCTATAGGCTTTCAGAAAATATATGGTTTAGGTGGTCAATTCAGCTGTCCCTTAATATTATAGCCCAAGATGTATCAGCTGTACAATGCGTTTCTCGATCTACAATATAGGCCTATATACGCCTTATGATATGTCAAAGTCAGTAGGAAGGTGGGACATGTCTTAATATATATTAATTGACATCTATAGGCTATAGGCTTTCAGAAAATATATGGTGTAGGTGGTCAATTCAGCTGTCCCTTAATATTATAGCCCTAGATGTATCAGCTGTACAATGTGTTTCTTGATCTACATTATGGGCCTATGTACGCCTTATGATGCACCAAAGTCAGTAGGAAGGTGGGACATGTCTTAATGTATATTAATTGACATCTAGAGGCTATAGGCTTTCAGAAAATATATGATTTAGGTGGTCAATACAGCTGTCCCTTAATAGTATAGCCCAAGATGTATCAGCTGTACAATGCGTTTCTCGATCTACAATATGGGCCTATATTTAGCACAGCGACAACCATATCTAGCAAAATCACAGTAAAAGTAATGTAAAAGTGACGTAAAATACCTGCCAATTGTCCTCTGTATCCACCGCTGCAGTAGACCATGATGTGAGGATGCACTCCATAACACAGCTGTTAATGGAAGCAAGGAGGCCAGCATGCTTCAGCCTCTTCAGGAAGTAGACAAATGAGTAGCCAAACAAGGACAAACAAGGCCTTGCTTACATGCTGGCTGTCTTGTAGTTTGATACTACTCTCCTTTCTGTGAGTGTTCTGTTGGAGTCATATAATGAAGTGCAACCCATACATCGGGATATCAGGAGCAAGGATCTGTGAAAACATAAGTAGAGGGGAGAAAAAAAAGACATAAAGATATGTCGAGAAAACATTGCAGGACCATCCCTAAACAACACATCAGGACACCTTTCTTTCCTTTTTCATTTGATCACTACTGCAATTCATAGACATATGTTGTATACAGGTGGGACAAAGGTAAAACCGATGTGGGTATTTATGCTATTATAGAATAGGCTACTAAAATGTAACTCCACAACTTCAAGTGTCAACACTGTAGTTTTGGAGGAGTATTTGTAGTTCTTATGCAGGAAAATCAGTATAGGCTACTTTGGACATTGAAAGCTGCATGCACTACGTAGTACACACAAGCGTACAATGCATTATTTTGGAGATAGAAATGTTGTACTGCTTTGTTTTTCAGAAAAACAGTAGTAGCCTATAACAGAATTTTTTGTCACATGAATTACCCAGACCCAAAGAAACAAATAGCTTATTACGTGAAACTGACCTGCTTATAATTTAATGTCAAACACCATCTCAACTAATTGAAAAGCAGGATTGTATCACCATCACACTCATTCCAATAATTTAACCATAACGTGTCGTGAACAACGATTTATTTGGCTAATTATCATGTATTTGTCCACGTCTTTTACCATTATAAGACATTGAATTGTACTAAGAAATTGCTCATTTCAATTAACCAGACCCAAAGAAACAAATAGCTTATTACATGAAACTGACCTCATTATAATTTAATGTCAAACACCATGTCAACTAATTGAAAAGCAGGATTGTATCACCATCGCATTCATTTCAATAATTTAACCATAACGTGTAGTGAACAATGATTTATTTAGCTAATTATTACGTAGGCTATTTCTCCACGTCTTTTACACTTATAAGACATTGACTAAGAAATTGCACTGATTTCGCGTGATTCTAGCTGTTTTACAGCATGAAGGAGTTTTGGTCAGGATAAGTATCTCTATATTTTGTTCAAAACAACAAAAAACAACTATTTGTTATAATTATTATTTACTAAATTTACGTAGTTTAACTTACCTTACCCCACACGGCTCTACAATGTGTTTCCGCTTTCTTGTGGTGGCGTGTGTCACATGACAGCAACCAGCCTATCACACTGGGGCTCTTATACGGGGCTCTTCTGCGTTTTTCGAACGTTTACATACCTCATAAAATCTGCAGATGACACAGCAATAGTGGGGTTAATACAGAATAGCGAGGAGACCAACTACAGGGCCTGGGTGGATCAATTCGCGAAATGGTGTAGGTCCAGCTGTCATCTTCTAAATATACAGAAAACAAAGCAAATAATAATAGACTACAGTACAGAACTGGGAGCCAGCCCCCCCAGTGTATGGTTAAAAATGGTGAGGATGTTGTGATTGCAGTCGAGTACAAGTACTTAGGCACAATAATAGATAATAAGTTGCAATGGGACAGTAATACCAACACCATCTATAAAAAGGGGCTGCAGAGGCTGCATTTTATGTGCAAACTAAGACAATTTAGAGTGGATAGAGATATATTACTTTTCTATCATTCATTTGTGAAGAGCATGCTACTTTTTTGTTGTGTTACCTGGTATTTCTCTTTGTCAGTGACCAAAAAAAACCAAACTGAGCAAGATAGTTAACATGGCCAGCAAGGTTGAGGGGCAAAAACCAGACAGTATTGCTACGACCTGTGAAAGAAGGGTGTTGAAGAAAGGTCATGCAAATAATAGAGATATGTCACATCCCATACACCAGGCATATGAGGTGTTGCCATCAGGGAGGTTCAGGCTACCTTCTTTCCAAACAAATTGAGCCAGTAGGTAATTCATTCCAACTAGCATTACATTGATGAACAAGACGTTACCTGCAGGACCATGCACTTTCTTTCCAGCTGGACTATCACAGTATGCACAACTGCACTTTATCATTCTATAAATGTGTAGTGGGGTCTGTGCCTTCTGCCCTGATGTTGTGTATGTGTGGGAGTGTGGTAGGGTGGGGGCGGTTGGGGTGAGGGGAATTCCGTCTTGTATTCAGTCTTGTCTAACTGTCTACTGTATGGCGCAGAACAATTTTCCGAAAGGACAAATAATAAATCTATCTATCTATCTATCTATCTATGATTTTGGTTTGATTTTGGTTTGAACACCTTTCTACGAAAATCAATCTTGGGATAAAGTAATTATACACTACTCACCCTGGGGCTCATATAGGGTTTCTCCTATAGACCCTGCAAGTGGCAATAAAGACAATTTAGACCACCATGGCGTAAAGTATATAAGCATGCTTAAAATGCAACAAGTACAAAAAAATCATATACAGACACAAACACAATCATACACAGTCATATTTTTATGTCTGTTGGACAATTCAATCATCCACATCCCTCTCCTCCCAAGGGACATATGCATCTCTTTGCATTCAACGTAGTTTTCAACAACAACAATAACAAACAGCAACAAAGCTTTTCTACATATGGGTGTAGAATTTTTGATAACATATGGCTCCTTTTATCCTAAAGAATGTCAAATACATACCGACTGGCTCATCAAAACAGGAAAGGCTATCCAGACCAAGTCCATGTAGATCCTTCACAGATGAAAATGAAGAGGCCTTATCTGAAAAAGATCAATAGAAACCTTACTCTAAATCTCAATCCAAGAACAATTACTATGTGTTCTCCTTTTCTTCAGTAGCAAATACACTGCCCGTGAATCAGAAATCAGAAATATATTGGTGTCCCAATATAATGTTTACTCAAAACAGCTGGCAATAGTGATTGCATGCAGATAAGTAACCGTGCAGCAAGATTGTGTCAGCTTAATGTTACAGTTTGTGGCATTGGACAGTTAGGAAACAGTAGGTGAGTGGCGTGGGTCAGCATAGGAGATGGTAGACGAGTTGTGCTGGACAGTAGGCAAGTGGCGCAGGGCAGTAAAGGAGACAGTAGGAGAGTGGCATGGAATAATAGGAAACAGACACGTCACCAACAACAGTGCGAGTGGCCTACTGTAATTACTGCTATTATTATCATTATTATGTATTATTTATGTATTATTATCAATTTGTTTTGTTGTAGGCTAGACACACATTCCATATTCACTGTATAGGCTATTTCTGTCACTGTACACATGTCATCTGGAAAACTTGCCTATTTATCTAACTGTTGTACATAATTAATCTTGATCGTCTACATAACTGCTTCTTTGCACTTCTGGTTGGATGTCAACTGCATTTCATTGGCTCTGTACCTGTAGCCTACTCTTTTAAATTACAATAAAGTTGAATCTAATCTAAATCTAGCCTAATCTCTCTAATATTATGGGCTACAAACATTGCAATTCTCTATTGAATTAAACCCCTCTCTTAATCAGGTTAAAGAAATACAAAATTATATTATAATATAAGTGAATATCTAACATCTGGAGAACTGCTGTATCAGAATACAATTGTTTTATAGCTGATATGTGGCCTAAAACAATGCGCGTTTTCGCAACAAAATCTATTCACGTTCATCATGATTATCGATTATACATGCCTGGCTGATAGGCTACCTCCCAGCTGTTAGCTGTAGCCCACACTAACAATATTAGGCTACAATGTTAATTTACACAGACAACAGCTGTTTTACAGATTAACGTAACATTACATCATGCACGTTAGCTAAATTATAAGTTGTGCAAGCCTACTCTGAATTCACAGTATTGCCCATGCATAGGCTACTATTTCATGTTAAATCAACTTTAAAATGTTTTGCTCAATTGCTAGCAAAATGATCATGCTAGCGGCAGTAGCAAGGCTCACCTCATTTCCCATTTGGATTCTTCTTTTTTCTCCGTCCCTGCTCGGTTCTTGTTTCTGGATTCTGGGGTTCAGCCTTCTAAAACTGCTAGCTAGAAGGTGGCTCCTTCTAACCCACAACTCAAAGCAGGCTTAAGAGTATGAAACTGCACGTCAAAAGCATCAAATAACATTCTCGCCATTTTGGGTCGGGCTTTTTTGACAGATGACGTGGTTCTGGCTGAAAGCGAAATACAACGTGATAGTAACACGATAATTACGTCCTGCTCAACACGTTTTTTAACAAGGAAACGTGTTACACAACACGTCCCAATAGATTAATTAACGTGACAGTGACACGTTCAGACGTGAGACTGGGTTGGATAAGCATGATATTAAGTTGGTATAAACAGTTTTCATTCCTTTGGAAATAGAAGCATGTAATGACATGATGCTAGCTAGACATGTTCTGTTTGCAATTAAAAGTGAATGATGAGCCTGAGCCAGTCACCTAGCTATCTGAATGGAATGTGTTTCAATCGGCATAATATGTGCTTCATGTAAACAAATTATTGAAGACTTCAAGACTCACCAGTTCCATTACACAAAGGCAAAGACAACTTCATATTTTTGTCCATTTTTCAAATCACAGTGAGTGCAGCCTACATACATGTTTATAACTGGTCAGTAGTGGAAATCGGATAAATCCGCAATCTCCTCTAACCTCGTCTTTGTTGCCTTCCTTTTATAAGTTTCTTATATTAAAAAGGAGATATCAATTATCATCAACAACGACAAGCCAGCTGGAGCCTGCCAATCGTTTTCTCTCCTTCTCGTGTGCGTTCAGACGCGCTCTTAATTAAATGGAGTAGCATACGTTCAAGTTGGATCTTAATGGAGAGGAGCCGAAAAGTATCATCTTTATGTAACTGTTGCAGTTGGTGCATTTTGACATTGTAAACGTTATCTAACAAGAGTGAAAAGCAGTTTGCAGTAAAGCTACTATTTGGCTAAATGTTGGTTCCTCTTTATCTTCAGCTAACTCCACAGACAGTAAAATAAACTCTCAGGCTTGCGGTTTTAGGTTTTGCAGCTTCCGTTACGTGACATCAGCCCCCCACAAAGGTAAACACTATTGAGTTAATATTTTGTAACGCATTATGCATTTCAAAATGAATCGCGGCGATTAACACGTTAATTTTGATGGCCCTAAAGACACCTGGACTCGGTCGAGACCAAAAGCCATATTTGGCAAGACCAGTGGCCGAGACCGAGACAAGACCAAGTCCAAATACTAGCGAGTCCGAGACAAGTCCGAGACCATAGAAAAACGGTCTCGAGTCCGGACTCCTACTACAGCCCTGGTTGTAACTATGAGCCTATATGGTTTGAGATATGATATGGTTCAGTGGTAACTATGAACCTATGACATGGTTTAGTTGTAACTATGAGCCTATGATATGGTTTAGATATAACTATGAGCCTATGATATGGTTTAGATATAACTATGAGCCTATGATATGGTTGTGGTGGAGCAGCAGTAACGTCACCGGCTGACAAGTAGATTCCTGAACCCACCATTGTGAGTCTGTGTCACTTTGAATAAAAGCATCTGCTAAATACCAGTCAACTTTAACTTTATGATACATGTTTTCCATGTCCTAGCTATGCATACTTAAAATGAAAGAAATCCCACTAAATGCATGACTACATGAGCAAATGAACATATGCAAAGACAGACTAGATATAATATTGTAATAGAAATAGTTCACCCCACACTCGACCCACTGAGTTGTGTAATTAACTTCTATTAAATCTCTTGCCACTTAAATTAAAAATAGAATCCACACATTACAAAGGAAGAGAAGAAAAAATAATTTTCTGGGGTGAAAAAATCACAGATGATGCACCATTGACCACAAAATAATTGAATCTGCATATGAAGTGGCCTCAACGTTACTTCTCCTTTCAGTTTACTTGACTTTAATCAATGAGAAGTCATCCCTGCATTACATCATCGATCTGAACCAATCTCTAATCACCCATCTTTGGGTATTTTTCTGCGGGCCTTACTCTAGTCCTCTTTTCATTCTTCAGCGACCATCAAGCTCTCAAACCCTGAAGAATGAAGCCTCCAACCCACCAGAGAGTTAAAGCTCACAGAATGCCAGACTGTGTTGGTAACAGACTTTTGTGGATTGTTTTTGTGTTCGAATGAATTTCACTCATGCTGTTTGAATGTAGCTCTATCTGTTTAAAACCTGAGCATCCAAAGGACATTTTTGAGGTGCATTCCCTGTGTGAGCTCTACTTGTTGGGTCGTTAGATAGGATAGCTTGTCAACCATTGATTGCATGACAGATGATACAAATTATGTGGTAAGTTGGTCACTCAGACACACTGCCGCCTGTGTCGCTGACTTTGTGGTATATCTAGAGGTGAGAAAGGTGAAACTTCATGAAATATGATGCATAGTATTGCAAGTATACAGTATGGTTTGGACTTGCACAGTTTTATTATTATTATTATTCAAGATATTACATTAATCAGGTTGCCAAAACTTAATTATTGCATTTCAAGAACCACTGAAACTACAGTTAAGACATTTTTGTGTGGCTAGTACCAATGCAAATTCTGCCATAAACCAAAACTCTTGGATAATTTCATTTTATTAACATGTAAATCAAGTTCACAGAATTTCACTTGTTTAAACAGTAAACAGTCTGGGTCCCCACCAGCTTCTTAATTTTTCCCCATTTGTTGCGGGCACTCCCAATGTAATGTCAAACATCTGCGCATGTTGGCTGTGTAAATAAAACATTTTTGGATTAATTTGGATTTTTGAGTTGTGTTGTGCCAACTTAAGTCAAACTAAAATCCTACCTACTTACAATACTGAGTCCTTAGATTAGAAGTCCTCCCCACAACTGGGAACAGGATGGACAGCTGCTTTTTCAGGGCCTGCCCCGCCAAGCATGACCGACCATTACCTGCGTTCCCGGATCATTCAGAGAACCGAGGTTATATTTATATCCGTAAGGAACCTCCTCTTCTATATAGTGTGTGTGTACAGTAAGTGGAATACATGAAGTCTGCAGTGGTCCTCATATCCACCCTGTTAAGCAATATAGAACAGAAAAAGTTGCTTTCTCATACATCATTTACAAACTGATATTGAAGGTTCAGCTAATAGATTTTTTAAAATCTATGTTAGCCATGAAGGTAAGTCTCATGACAAAAGTTTGCCTCAGACTGTGTAATATATGCATTGGATCATGATGAATTTCTGTTTTCTCTTCATTCTTTGACAATTTTGGTCTATTTTAGACTATTTTGAGACATTTATTTCTTTAATTTTCTTTGTATCTGAACACCATGTCTGAGTCTAGAATGTGTTTTCCTGTTTGAACACCTCTCCATCATTCCCTTTAACAAATAGGGGTCACATCCCAGCATTCTCACCACCTGACTCATCTTTCATTGTGTGCCAGATTCTACATTCTCTGCATGCATACGGAGGTGAAATGAATTCCAAACTCATTACTGAGGGCCCCCATGGTGATTAGCTGGAATATTGTGTAAAGGACACAAGGTCAGCATAATTACAGCAATATTCAAGAGATAACATAGAGTTTTAATCACACAGTGCCCTGCAATATCCACAATACAAAGAACATGGCTCAATCAAAACACATCTAGCCCTAAAGCACTCAAATTATTTTTTTATAATAATCTGAACTATGCAGTATACAGAGTGATTACAAGGGACCCCTCTCAGTAATTCACCTAATGAATATTAAACATTACGGTTGGCTTTTCTTATAATGTGGACAAGAAAGGTCTGGAATTAACTGATCAGTTATTGAACTGATACATAAACAAGCAGGGTCGCCAAACCTCAAAGGAATTTATATTCTGGAAACTCCACTAGCCTAATTAGCCTCTGATCAACACAATGGAAAGTATGAAAAGAAAATATGCTCCGACTTGTGAACAAATGTAAGATTTAATATTATATGTTTAAATCATGGGTGACATCTAACTTACACACCCTTGGTGGTGTATTGGCAAGTGACTGACTCAAACTCATTCCAGACTGTTAATAATGATTGTGATGCTTACATGTATTGGTAAGGGAGAGACTGCATGCTAAAAACTTTCATTTAACCATGGGAAGAGAGAAAGCAGAACATGTTCATGTATTTCATGAAGTATGGATTGATTTGTCTAATGTGTTGAGAAGTGCTGCTAAGTACATGTATATTGTTGCAAATTAATACTAGCCTGGAAATCCAGACCCAAATCCGAATGATTAAGGGTCTGGCATCGAGTAATGAAAATGGCTCAACTAGAGGGCGGCACCAAGCATGCAGTTGAAAATCTCACTGCATGCAATTGGATAATACTATGACCAATATTTACTGAATGATTCTGGACTTCGACGCAATTGGATAATACTACGACCAATGTTTACTGACTGATTCCGCACTTTGACATTGCAGCGCTGTCATCATCTGTTTAGCTCGCCCCTGGCCCAGATACACCGATGTGATTGGTGCAGCTTGGCTACAAGGGCATAGTTAATGAGCATCATTACTGAATGCAAATTGAAATTGTGCTCTCGCGAGAACTCTGGATTTCCGGGGTAAATGAATACTAGCATCCTTCTTAAAATAAACATGGCTGTTTCAGAGGAGTGTCTCAGTCCCCAAGGTAACTGCTTCCAAAGCAGAGATGACATCATCAGATGATATCAAACTATCGTTTAGCTCTAGTTTAACACTGTTTTTTCCACAACTATAGAAAAGCCTGACAATCCTTTGACATCAAATCATAAAACTACACATCTCATTTTTAGATCACAGCACTTTGTGTAAACATGCGGTCGGCCTTAAACCCTTGCCATTCTAATAAATAAAAAAAGTGGGATCTGGCATGGGGACGTCTGAATGTCAGCATATTAACCATGGTAATTGGATTTCTCTGCTGCTAGTGCTCAAGCATTTTGTTCAAGGCCGTAATCATAATATACTTTGAGGGAAACAGGGAAACATGCCCCCCTCCCCACAATATTAGGCTCGACCCCTGACATAAATTGTTACGCTCATCACTCACTGCTGTCTGAAATAATCACTTGCACATGTAATCACAAACTGAACTTAACCATGCTTAACAAGAATACATTCTATATGCAACTCTCCAACAGCACATTGCGTAAAGATAGGATCTGTTAATGTTCCCATCAACTTTAGTAACCATACCACTACATAACATATCATGTGTTGATCAATTTGTACATATAATAGCATGGCAGTGCACAGTGCCATGCACATTTGGTCCCCAGCCCAGCTAGTGTAATGACCTTGTCCCCCCGCCATTCCAGCTTCAGCCATTCAGCATTCCACCTCACCTGTCTCATCATCTGTCTTTTTTTTTTTTTAATTCACTGTTTTTATTATCAAACAAAGCAATATATTGTTATGCTCAAAATCACAAACATTAATTTCAATACCCCGCACACCCACCCCCCTCCCACCCGTACCTCAGATATAGATCTCAGATTGGACTATGGAAAATAAGAAAGAGAGATGAGTCTGATGTTTAATCATTTGTCTTCTTAGCTCTTTACACCGTATTTGCACTGATTGCTTACCTTTTTATGCCCTTCTGTTTAGCTCCTTCCACAAACTGTGCACTTGCTGAGGTGGATTCTGAGCATTGTACAAGTCCTGCAGTTTCAACCCATCTTTTGTTAAAGCCTATTTTGTGAAAGACTGATTCGTGAAAGTCTGTTTTGGAGATTTTTTTTTTTGTGAAAGTCTTTGAAAAGAAGTGAAATAAGTAGGGTTGCACTGCTTGGCTCAACAGTTCAACTTTGACCATGAGATGATGGTAAAAAAAAACCTTTGGGGTGAGCCTTATTTGCTACTACCTGAGCTCTCCTCTTTCATGGCTATAGCTAAATGTTTAACCAATCTATTAAATGTCTTAAAGGAGAATTACGGTGTGATATTGACCTAAAGTGTGTTGAAACATGATACCGAGTGTGAACGTATGTCTCATAGCCCATCTCGGCTTGTCCCCTGCACTCCAAAATCTGGCGCTAGTTAGCCGATGCTACCAACAGCTTTTTCAATGGTGGTGCTTCTGCATCGGGCTAGCCATGCAAATAAATCACTGTTTTACACCATTTACGAGGCTCAATGTATCTCCACACTTCATTGGTAGACTTCCGAGGGCCCTGACATTTAAAACGAGACATTGAGAACTTTGAAAAAGCACTGGTAGTTTACTTACAAGACGATTTATGCAGTATCTTCACGAAGTTTAGCGTTTACAGCCATCTTGAACCATCTATGATAAGGGATCAGATTCCAAAAATAATTCAGTGGAAATGCATGGATTCCAGTTTCTTCCAGTAGCAGCAACTGGAATCCATGCATTTCCAAGGAATTATTTTTGGAATCTGATACCTTATCATACCTGTTCATTCTTACTCGTCGCTCGACTTATCGTGACTAAATTCAAGATGGCTGCAAACGCTAAACTTCGTGAAGATACTGTAGAGCCAGATTTTGGAGTGCAGGGGACAAGCCGAGATGGGCTATGAGACATACGTTCACTCGCATGTTTCTACACACTTTAGGTCAATATTACACCGGAATTCTCCTTTAATGCAAGTACAATGAAACCAAATAAAACTGCTAATTTGGACGTGGCAACTAAATCATGCTACCTGGCTGGTACCCTCCAACCCCTCCCTCCCACACACACACACAGAGTCCCCTGATAAATCCAAGCTTGTTAATCATTAAAGGAAGCAATTTGCAGAGCACCTGTCCCTGGCAGGAGGCTATTAGAAGATTCATGTAGAGGAGGAGTACTGGTCTAATAGCCGAGAGCAGTGTTGATTTGGAGAAATATTGGCTTTAACAGAGAAGACTGTACAAACAATTTACTCTGGATTAGACTTTGTGTTCATCCAGTCCTAGCTGGCACACTATGGCTGTTGTTCAATTGGTGTTCCACCCAGAATGAGGCTGTGTGGGCTGTGGAGTGGTAGCAGTGGATATGAGCCGCGTTAATGACATTAATTCATGAGAGGTCCTGGAGCTCTGCAGACTGCAAATGGGAGTTCCTATTCTGTGCTGTCAGGATTGTAATTGATATAAATTTTGTGTGGAAAAGATCAATCAACAGTAACAGCTGTCATTATGACAATAACCTCAGAGATGACAGGGGTGTAAACAAGGTGTAAACTAGACCAATGGGCGAAGACCTGCAAAACGGACCAAATTTCACTTGACTTCAGCCCCACTACATTTTGGCTCAATCTGCAGCAGTCATAGCATTTTATGCTGCCAAACCACTGAAGTGGCTGCAACTAAGCCTATGTGTTGAAACATCTAGTCTCCCTTAGCAATGAATACACGGAGAGATTGTCAGCCTGATCCAAGGCTTAGCACACAGTGGGTCCAGAGAGGAGGCATTTGGAGCATTTCCTTTCCTCCTCTCCCTCTCAGCTCTGGGCCATCTGACAGCAATCAAGTATGAGAAACAGGCTCACCCAGTCCCACTGCTCTGTCTGTGTCTGCATGAGGATTGCATATTTCAAAACGTTTGGCGGTTCCTGTTCTTCAGGGAAACACGGCCCCTTACAAGAAGCGGAAAAATTGATTATATGCTCTTTAGTGTCAGCTTGCATGTGAGTGAAAGAGGGTGTAAGGGAATAACCTCACAGTGCATTTTAACAACAGATGAAACGTGCATGAGGATTTAAGTTACGCAATTGAGGAAGCCTGAGGTAGACAGCTACACCTTGTTAATCACATGAACAGCAAGTGTAACCACTAATAAGTGTTTACAGCACATCAAGGTACAGTGCAGGCAGGAATAAAGGAAATGCTTATCATGCAATAGATCAACACGGGAGAGTAGCAAGCCCATACAGATTCCTTCATATTCCCCCTGAGAGTTGTAGGCCTATCTGTCCGTCATTCGTTGTCCAGCAGAAAGCATGGGAGTGACACAGTAACTTGACAGCCTAGAATACAGTAACAGCATGTCAAGAACAAGAACGATCAATACCATTCCTCCATCTAAACTAAAGTGACACTGACACTGGCAGTGCTGAATTCCCAGACAAACCAAGATCTCATGTCTTGCAAAATGTCTCCCATGATCTACCACTGGTCGTTCTGAGGTCATTGTGAATGACCCCTTTACATTATACCCCTTTTCTTCACAGAGAAGTGCTGGCAGCATTCATGTTACACCCTGTTGCATCCTTGGGTAAATATGCATCTTTGCCTATCTATGCCAAGCTAACTTTCTGGTCTTGAAATTAGCAGCACATTAAAAGGGACACCAGGCAACGTTTTCGTGTTAATTAATCATCTTCGTAAGTCGGTATATGGTTAAATGACTCGTTACGGGGCGAATGAAGGCTCTCTCGCCCGCCCCCACTGCCTGTAGGATGAATATCCCACTTGCAAGTTCGGTGTATCCTCACCCGCCGACCAAAGCAGGATCAGTTTACAGCACAGAGGCAGGCTAACAAAACACTAGAGATCGTTGCAAACATGTGTATAATGGCAGAGCCGGCGAAGAAGCAACGAAAACCCTTGACGGAAGATGCACAGAAAAGGAAAAGAGCTTCAGACCGAGCGAGGGGGAGTTTCGTAGAGAAAAATCAGGCTTGCCTGGTGTCCCTTTAATGACCACACAATTCAGTGAATGCAATTTATTAAATGTATAATCTGACCGTGATCACAAGCTTTCTGTTATTTAACCAAGATGGCACGAGTGAGAGTGGGGATGGTAAGGATATACCTACTGCAGGTTGGATATACCCAAAGGTGCTGAGACCAACCTTTAGGAGGGAAAAATGACAACTCTTAGGGCCCGTCCCAATACCTCCCCTACCCCTAGATTTTTGCCCTAACCCTCGTTTTTGCATGTGTAGGGCTAGGGTGTCCCATTACTTTAGGGAGCAAGGGGAAGTGCTATTTTCCCCTTAAAATCAACCCTCAAAATATAGCCAGGACCGATGCAGGCTTAAAACGAAGTGGGAGATGAAATTACCCAGGATACCGTGCAAGCTCAGCGAGCCGGCCAAATTTTTCATATATTTTCGCAAATAAGCATATTCAAATTTCGAAATATGTTGGAATATGTTAGTTTGATGCACATCTGATAGACTGTTGAGTTTTGAACACTAATGTTAGAAAATATCTCACAAAGCTATCTGACTATGTTCATGGTATCTGCTGAGTGCTTTGAGAGAGTCTGCCCATCACATAACGTTATATATCTGATCTGAGTAGTTTTGTCAATATTTAGGATCTGTGTTCTGGCATTCACATGAACAGGAATATCTTTGTTGATTAACCAGACGTAGATAAACCAGCACAGCCAACACAACAATGACCGCTGGAACGGGCATGTTCCTGAATAAAAAATAGTAGCAGGCTACTACAGGTAGACTCGTTGGCGCTGTGCGTGACGTAGGTGAGCACGTTCGCTACGCTAATTTGCATATAGTGGTGTCCCAATTCATAGGGAAAGATCTTCACCCCCACTTCCTTTGTCGAGGGGGCTTTAATGTTGAGGGCAATCAAAACCAAGTGGAAGTTTTAAGGGGGGAGAAATGGGACGGACCCTTGGGATAAGATAAGAACTCGTACTCTTGCAGGTACCTCTATGATGGGCTGATAAATGACAGGTATGCTAGTGAGTATACATGCACTGCATGAGTACCATGAAGGACGAGAGATAAATAAATAAAGATGAAAGGTTACGAATGTAACATTGTAAAACTGATAGTTCCGGTACTTGATTATGGTTGACTGAATCACATTCGATTAATTGTAAAACTAAACACAACCCTGCACGTTGACCATGATTAATGTGCAACAAATTGTTAAAAACAAAACAAACAACCGAAATAGCACCCTGCCCCGTTAGCGTCACTGTAAAGCCCATTCAGTGATAATGCAAATAAGCTGTCTTGCTCAAAACACCACCAATTAACGTAATTTTACTCGCAATCAAAAGTTTGAAGTTGTTAACTACCGTAAATAGACCCTAGATTGTTTTTCCTTTGGAATTACCCTTTAATTTCTGTTTGCTGTTTGACTGATAAATGGTGCATTGACACTTTAAGAGCATTGAGTCTTTACGTTCTCATAATGCCCTTTTGCCCGCTCTTGTTTACAAGCATTGTTTGTTTGAGCCACAGTGATAGCACAATATTAACAATGATATGCACAATATTAAGTTGTTGTAAGCAGCCTTTATTGCTTTGGAAATGGAACTATGTAATGGCATGTTGTTTCACATTTCTGTTTGCATTTAAAAGTGAATTATGATCTTGGTAGCCACCTAGCTATATGAATGGATCTGCTATGTGGCATAGATTGAGAGGACCCAAAAAGTATCATCATTGCATGGAACATGATGTTGGTGCATCCATTGTAAACATTCTCGAGGAAGAGTGAAACACAGTTTGCAGTAAAGCTACTATTTATTGGCTAAATTTGGGTGCCCCCTTTGTCCTTTGGTGACCTACAGTGCATGATGCGTGTGGTGGGCGCGGCAGCACTGCCTGGAGGTCAAGAGGCCCAGGAAAAATGGACCCGTGTTGAGGAGGAGGAGGAGGATGAGGAATAAGAAGAGGAGTTGGAAGCCTCACCCCAGTCATCTACCTTCAAACAGCCAGCAGGATTGGGAAAGCAAGAGGAAGAGGAGAAGCAAGAGCAAGACGGAGACAGAAACAGTGCAGAGCAGAGTTAAACTTATCTGAAGAGGGGTGGCAAGGCTGATAAAGAGGACATTACACCAGCCACAACAGCCATCCTTCCTCCCAGCCTTCACACAGTGCCCAGCTCTTGGGTGGATTGTCATATGCAGTTTCACAGTTATTGAAATTATTAATTTCCAACCATTTGATTCTCAACAACTCCAAAACGTTTGGAGAAATGGGCCATCCCACCACATGGCAAAAAATAACCATGCAGGACTGAAGATGCTGACTCATCTTCTCTGTTTTAGGACACTATTTTAATTGAATGCTTTTTGTACATGTACCTGGCTATTAGCTGAGTAATTGTCTGCAGGTGTGGGTAATGAGTTAATTGGGCCACACCCATATTGGTGCTCTTTAAAAGGACCAGGGTGTTGGTGTGAGAGAGACCAACTGATTGATGTGCAAGTTATTGTGTGTTGTCCATTTTTAAACATTTGGATAAATTGAAGAAAGAATATGTTCTCTACTGAAAAATATCCTGTTTTTATCTTTTAAAAAACAAGATGATGGACACTATTTTCACATGACATGTTTTTACATTTAGCCATATTAATAATCTGCATGGACATTGTGGAAACTCTGGCACTCTCAGATTACTGGAGGAGGTCTGAGCAGTACAGATGGCCCTCCATCTGTGCTTTCAGGCTGGAAACTCAAGGCCATCTCTCACGCTTTCCACAGTTACCCAGAGGATGACACTGCCAATAACCTGAGAGGAGGCACAGCAGGGTATGATCGGCTGTGCAAAATAAAGCCAATGTACCACAACATCAGACAGGCGTGCATGGCAAACAACCATCCATATCAAAATATTTTGAAGTGGACCGCGTCTGGATTGGTGTCCAATCTGCATCTGTGGATACTACCATCATTACCGAATCATTTTAGTTTACCACGAGCAACTAGCAGTGTAACATGATGTTAACAGAGCATGCTAACAATTCTGTAGCCTATCTTAACAATTGTTACATTGTTACTGTGTGGATAGGCGATCGTAACGTCAAGCCTACCTTACAGCTAGCATACAAGTACCACGATCACTTGTATTGAAGGTGAATCATTCCCAAAGACTCAATGAACCTTAGATGGATCATGGTCAGGAATGATTGTGTAGTGTTGGGAGCTCACTGCAACTGCACTGCTGAATTTGGGAAGAGCTTTTTTGTCTCCTCAGGTTCAGCTATGCGCCTCCCTCACAGCAGGCGATGATGAGGATGTGCTTGACTTGGGCATGGACAAGCACGGTCTCTCGCCGGCTACCGTCGGCTCACAGGGCAAGTTGGATAACTCCTTCTTCACTCTGTACCGCTGTGCAGCACAGAAGCTGGAAGTGGAGTGGCCACAACTACATCTAATACCTGCAGCTGGCTTGTCATTCTCCCCGGGATGATCACTAGGTCGCCATTCATCTTCCGCAACTGGGTTTTAACTGGCTCCGTCAAGTGTCCCATGAAATGCATCCAAACCTAGGATGTTCCTCTTTTTAAGAGCGCTCCACGGCGCCTGCCCCACACAACCTTGGGGCAATCCACTACCAGTTCAGTGTCCATCCAGTCCTTTTCCTAGGCATGCACTATAACGCCAGTTGGCATGGCCTCCTTTGGTATAGTCTTACGTTTCAAAATTACGTATGGGAAGTTCGGTTCCGCCTGCGAGGCACACCAACATGACAGTGATTTGTTTTTTTTCTTGTTCTTGGCAACAGTGACAGATGTTGGCATGTCAAAAAAGTGTTTGATCAGCATTGCCCATCTGATCCAGGGGGTATGAGTCAATTTTTTGTAAAATGTATCTATCACATACCGCTGAAAAATCAGTAGCTTCTCCTCGAAATCTGAGGGCAAGCGTTGAGCAAGACTTGTTCTGCGACGCAGTGATAGTCCATTGCGCTGCATCATTCTTTTACACCACCCAAGGCTAGCTTTAAAGTTGCACAACACTTGTCATGACATTTTGAGTCTGTTACGGCTTCCACACACATTTGCGTTCCGTCAACGCATGCCAGTGGGTGTTCCCGACGGTAGCTATGCAAATGACTTAAGGTATAACCATAATTTGATTGGCTGGTGCCATCTGTTGTTCGCTTGTTCGTAATTTGATTGGCTGGTGCCGTCCGTCGGTGCAGCAAAAGTTGAACTTCTCAATGCGAGCGACGGGAGCAACGCGACGCAACGGACCCACAATTCATTTCGGCAACGGATGACGTAAGCCCATGTAAAGTGAACGGGATGCGTCTCCAGCACTGCAACACACGCAACTGTGTGTGGGAGCCGTTAAGCCGGTTTCACATTGTATGCACAAGCGGCAGCACTGCCCTATGAAACCCATTATTTCCAATGGCTTGCGTGCTGCGCTGCGCAGCCTCAGATCAGCTCACTTCACTTGATCAGTTCTTGGCGAACGGTATGTCACACGAAGTTAGCTAAACTGCTAGAATGAGCAACAAAAAACAAGCATCTTTAGCAGGTCACTGGCCAGAGTGTTTGAGTTGAGAGAGCCGCTGCAGAAATTTCTTACAGAAAAAAAGTCACCGTTAGCTGCACATTTCAGTGATGAGGACTGGGTGTCAAAACCCGCTTACCTGTGTGACATATTCGGGTTGCTTAATGACCATGGGCGGATTATGAACTTTCGGGCCCCTGGGCCCAGATGTATTAAGGGCCCCCCACTAATTGTCGTATATGTGGGAGGGGGGGTTTGTTTGTCCTCCCCCAGAATTTTTTTTAATTTGTTTGATATGATTTCCTGTATTCTGGTGCATTTTGGGGATGGCCAATACTAAATTCAATCAGATTCATAGCCTACAGTACATCCTGATTTGTTGATATTGAGGCAATGATTCCATGCAAAGGCTTGGGCTTCAGGGCCCCCTGACCCCTTGGGCCCCTGGGCCTGGGCCCTGTAGGCCCGTGCAGTAATCCATCCCTGTTAATGACCTCAACCTGTCACTCCAGAGGAGAATGACGACTGTCTTTAAACTGGCAGATAAAGTCGCTGCATTTAAAGCCAAGCTTGATTTGTGGGGACGACGAGTGGACCGGGGTGTATTTGATATGTTCCAAACAGTAGTGGGGGTTTTGTGAGAGACTGAGGCAGGGCCCTTTCTCTCGCAGCTGGTGCGCGATCACCTTGTTGCGCTTTCAAATGAGTTTGAGCCTTACTTCCCATCCTCCAAAGATCCACGGCAAACCAATGAGTGGGTCCGCAACCCATTTGTCAATATCCCGAATAGTCCTAACTTGTCAGCGCAGGAGGAAGAGCAGTTGATCGAAATTGCAAATGACTGGTCTTAAGAGTGTCTATAAGGAAACCTCTCTGGCGGGTTTTTGGATCAAAAACAAAGCAGAATATCCCGAGATAGCCGTAAAAGCGCTGAAAACGTTGCTACCATTTCCCACCACCTATATGCGAGGCCGGGTTTTCGGCAATGACTGCAACTAAGACCAAATTGCGCAATCGACTGGACATTTCAAACACACTGAGGGGGTCACTGTCTTCCATCATTCCATAAGCAGGGCTCCCACTGATTATATTCGTAATGCACGTTTAGCTCCCATGTTTTGTTCCCATATTTTGTTAAGCATGTTCACACATTTGACTTTGAGTGGCGCATGTAGATGCAGCGACTCCTTGCTTCTCCTGAACGTGCAGTGTTTTTTTGTTGTTAAAATGTGTTTTTCGGAATGTTTATCGCATGAAACTACGTCGGAACGCATGTACAGCCGACAGCAACTGTTGCAGATACGGGAGGAAAACAACAGTATCGATGTTTTGGACATAAAAACAGAGACGCTGGCTGAACTGGGAATACTTCGCCTGCCTACCACAACAACGGACCCGTCTGCTTCACCTGGCCGGCGTCACCGCAAGCGGTGTGCCAGGACAAGGAAGAGAGGCAAGCGAGCTGGAGTCGGAACAAGGCTAGCAGCCAACCCAACTCGCCCAGCAATACCATCCATATTCCTGGCAAACGTAAGATCACTGGACAATAAGATGGACGACATTCGGTTGCTAAGATCAGCAAACAAGACAGTGAGTAACTGCTGCGTGACTGTTATCACTGAATCATGGCTCAACGATAACATCCCCGACTCTGCTATACACCTGGAGCAGCTAACGTGCTATCGAGCAGACCGAGCCCTAGCAGACAAAAGACGTGGTGGAGGAGTTTGTGTTTACACACATGATGCTTGGTGCCGAGACGCTACGGTAGTACACAGACACTGCTCTCCACTGGCGGAGTTTATGATTATTAAGTGCCGACCCTTCTACCTCCCCAGGGAATTCACCGCGATTCTGCTGGTCGCGGTGTACATCCCCCCCAGCAACAAAAACAGTGACAGGAGCATGGCACTGAATGAGCTGTATCGGGCCGTCAGTGAACAACAAAGTGAACACCCGGATGCCTTCACAATCATCGCTGGAGACTTCAATCACGCCAATCTCAAAACTGTACTACCAAAATTTCACCAACATGTAAACTTCCCAACAAGAGGACAAAACACCCTGGACCTTGTTTACACCCCACAGAAAGAAGCCTACAAAGCCAAACCCCTCCCCCATATCGGGCAATCAGACCACATTAGCATCCTACTAATGCCCCGATAGAGACAAAGAGCAAAAGTCACCAAACCGGTTCTGAAGGAGGTGAGAATGTGGCCGGAGGGGGCCGTCTCACAACTTCAGGACTGCTTTGAAACAACAGACTGGGATATCTTCAAAACAGCTGCCACCCACAACAACCACATTGACATTGAGGAATACACAGACACTGTGACCTCCTACATCACCAAATGCATCGATGATGTTACAGAAATAAAACACATCACCACTCGGGCCAACCAGAAGCCATGGCTGACAGGAGACGTCCACAGACTGCTGAGGGCCAGAGATGATATGAAGAAAGCCCAGCAGCGCCTCTACTTCTTGCGCAAATTGAAGAAGGCAAGTGCCACGCCTCCTGTCATGACTACATTCTACAGAGGGACCATCGAGAGCATCGTCTCCAGCAGCATCACAGTGTGGGGCGGAAGCTGCACAGATCAGAACAGGAAGACCCTCCAGCGCACCGTTAACACAGCTAAGAGGATCATTGGAGCACCACTCCCCTCCCTGCAGGACATTTACACCACCCGCCTCACCCGCAAAGCACTAATGATTGTCAAGGATACAACCCACCCTGCACACGAACTGTTCAGCCTCCTGCCCTCTGGAAAGCGGTACAGGAGCCTCCGCTCCCGCACCACCAGACTGGCAAGTAGCTTCATCCACCAAGCAATCAGGATGCTGAACACTCTACCCACTCTCCCATCACTGACAGCCCCCCCCACCCACCAGCCAACCAGGAACCTAGGAAACTAGGATCCTGTCTACCAAACCCCCCCCCCCCCCCCAACACCGCCATGTGGAACTGCACTGTGACTGCGCAGCCAAACGTGTTGCTGCTTCACATCAAGCCTGATATACTTGAATTACTACATACTGCATATCAATGTAAATATACAGGTCACACAAGCACAAGTTTAAACTTCATGTAACTGTTAAGACTATAGAAATATACAACACAACTACCTCTATTTTTTTTATATATATATATATATATATATATATATATATATATATATATATATATATATATATATATATATATATATATATATATCCTATATTTCTATTTTGATACATACATGTTCTATATTTCAGTCTTGCACTTTAATTTAATGTTTATTGTTTATTGTCTATGGCTATGTCCATAGTATGTCTATGTCTGTATTTAAAGCATGTCTATGTCTGCATGGGAGAGTAAGAAACGAAATTTCAATTCTTTGTATGACCAGTGCATGTAAAGAAATTGACAATAAAAGCCGACTTGACTTGACACTTATAGATGTAGCTTCAAGTTGTTCAATATTCATAGTTAATATTGTTCAATGTTCACAAGTTCACGTTTTTCACATGTTTAAGAGATCGTTACCTTCACTGTTCATACATAACTGGAGCTAGTTCTTTTCAAGTGATGCATGCACAACACATATGGAACATGGAACATGTTTCCCCCCCCGGAATCAAACCGGTCCATGGTACATAAAAGGTTGGGGACCCCTGAGTTAGACTACATTACAATTCATTACATTTGTACGTAAGTTGAACGTAAGTTCCATCTTAGTTTAGTTTCAACCTAAATTGGCACTACTCATATTTAACAGGTTGCACCACACAAATAGTTTCTGTCAACAATATCGCAAAAAAAAAAACACGGCCACAATTTCTGCAAAACTTGGTGGAAATGTGGAGCAGATCCGACTCAAAGGGAATTTCAAAGTATGTCTATACAGTAGCCTGGGTATTTTTTTCGCAACGATAGCAAAAGAAAAACTTGTAGTCTCTCTGTGTCCAGTGAATGATGAATTTGTGCGTAGCCTAGGCTTTTGCCGTTGTCCTTCATTTCTTCACGTCTTACAACATAATGCAATAATAGGCCTAGTCTAGTGAAGTCAGAAATGAGCCTGTCTAAAGGCCTCTTGGAAATCATGTGGCATGTCACATTAAATGCGCACTAAATTGCGATTCGAAGCAAAAAGTATCACCGATAGCCTAACGAAGGTAAATTGCATTTGTAAATGTGGCGATGGCAAAACGTTTTGTGGTTAAAGTGAATCGTAGACTATATATTAAAGAGGCCCTATGCAACAATTTTAGCAAAAATTACCTTAATTATGCAGGTTGAGAGTCGTTCTGATGGTTCTACAACACTTTTTGGGTCGCGGTCCGAACACATCCGGATGTAACTCGGCGGAAATACTCGAAAATGTAGTCAGATTGTAGTTTCTAAGAAGACTGCAAAACGGACTCCGACTTGGCTTTGTTGCTGTTGAAATTGTAAGTAGCCTACCCTTGGGTGAACTTCGTTTTTGGAATGTGATTTGATAGTCTCTTGAGCAATGTGTTTGCGCGACCGTTTTATTGTGAGCCCTATGTGTTTAGCTTGGTTTCTTGATGGCTAGCTCGCTAGCTAGTGGGGGTTTAGCGTAGCAGTCACTTGCTACCGAAGCTGCAGGGGGAGCTATGTCGTGAAAAATGCGAGCCCAAATCAGGCGAAAACCCAGAAACAGCGAAGGAATAACCAGACCTGCATAGGGCTTCTTTAACCAAAGAAAGTGAAGGAGATGATTTGCACCTCCGTTCACCAAATAAAGGCCTTGGTTGTGTTTCTACAATATGTTGGCACAAAACGTAATTTGTCAGAAACCAAGTAGGCTAAATGTTTTCATTGTCATCGTGAACTATGCTGTGAGGGACCGAGGCGACCACCCCACGTTTAGGGAGGTGCACCACTGGATTAGGTGGTGTCGAGGATAGGCAGGAGACAGCAGTTCCATACAAAAATATAATAACATGAACATGAACATAACATGAAATCCGGGGATCTTCAGTAGACAAACAAACATGTACCGTGCCATTAAACTAGGCACCAGGAACCTAACCTTTCTAGGCTCCCTGTCCAAGCAAGACGACCTTGCAACTTTGGACCTACTCTCCCCTTGCCTCACAACAAGCAAGGGTTAACTTTACATGAAAACAAACAAACATTTAACTTCCCTGGATCTCTGGCACTCCCATGTGTCCCCATGTGTCCTCCTGTTCCTCCTGTTCCTCCTGTTCCTCCTGTTTCTCCTGTTTCTCCTGTTTCTCCTGTTTCTCCTGCATCTCCAGTCTATTGTGTCTCTCTCCCGTGTGAAATAAGCCTGCCTTTAAATAGGCTAGGCGATTACCCAATTAGGTCTGGGCTAAACCATTATAGGGAATGCGGAGGTGGTGGTGGTCTGTACCATTAACCCAATCACAGTTAAAATCTCCCAGTATAAAGACATACATACACCTACATACACAGGACATAAACAGCAATAAAACAAACTGAGTGCAGGTGAGTGTGTTTGGCTGCAGTCCATGCAGGTGTGGCACAAGGCAGTTTTTCAAATGTTTGTCGTAGGGGAAAAGGAGAGGACTCCTTTTTCACATATGCCCATGTTCAGTAGGCTATGTTTTTCATTTATACAAGCAGTGACATTTGGTATAATGCATGGGGTAACATGACGTGCGTCAGACATGACGTGCGTCAGAAAAAAGATGGGCCTGTCCCTCTCAAAACACGTTAAAATAGTGTGATTAGAGCCAGAAAAGAAAAAAACCCCATGTTATTATTATTAGGCTATTATGACTGGCCTGCCCCCACTGCTAAAAAAAATCTAGAGGTCACGGTCATCTCATTTAAATGGTGGGAACGTCAAATGTAACAAATAGGCCTATACGTCAGAAGAGCTACATATGCGACTGATTATTACACATTTAATTAACCTGAACAGTGTTTGAATCCTGTTTGTACTCACTGGAAATCTTGGACCTAGCAGTACTGTGCAAAGCACAGATTCCATTACTGTTATCTTATCACAGATTTCATTCCATATTAGCCATCAACAACCAGTTAAAGATGTTGTTATGTACGTACAAAATACAACATTTGAACACCCCTATTGCTGCTGTTGTACTTCATTGTATCTACAGCTGTAATGTGATTACTCATATTTCAAGCCGCATTTCTCCGGCCCCTCAGTTGTCATGCTTTTCATGAACTGGCCCCCATTACAAACTGCCATTGAGCAGCATCACTTGTTGGTGGTAGAGCCTCAGATCCTCCACATCTAGAAAACAGAGTGGCTCTGGCATAGTGTTGTCACGATACCAAAACTATGACTTCGATACAATACCTGCCATAAATATCTTGATACTCGATACGGAAACGATATCCAAATCCTAAAATATCTCGAAAAGAAAGGACGCAGGCCTCCTCGAAGTGTATTGAGTCATTTGTGTTGAATTTGGTGCACTTTTGGTCAATTCTGGGTTTTAAACTTCTAAACTTCCTACATAATTATTATTTTTGTAGTCAGTAAAATAGTAGTTTGTGTGTAATTAAATCCTTTATTGTTTGTTATAGCTCATTTATATTGTGTGGTGTTTTGGCAATAAATTACCTTTAAATAGCCAAAGTAGGCTAGATCAAGGTCCGTGTTCAAATTACTGCATGCAAATCACTTATTGCTATGCAGAAGAGCCTAATCTTTAGGCCATCTGATGTAGGCTACCCTAGGCCTTCCCGTCTTTATGGGATTTCTTTGACAGTTGCAAAGGGAAAAAATTGAAGATAGTCTTCTTTGCTCCCAGTGTAATTTAATAAGTATGTTTCAACCACTCAGGTCTTAATCAGATAGGCCTACACCATTATCTGTTGCAATATCTGTGTGCATTCCTACATTAAGTCTATTTCTTTGATAGTTATCATAATTTGCTACCGCATAACAAATACCAAATAACAATACAAAAGTTTCTTACAAACTTTCCTGCATACTTCTTAAATGTGCTGCAGTCAGATGGGTGTCCTAAAGACATAACTAGATCTTGAGCACCTATTACCAGTGTTGAATGAGCAGTTTTTGCAGTGATCACTACTGGACATTCCACATTGCTAGACAGCACTTGAGTGAGGATAGACTTATTTCCACTTCACAAATAACCATCGTTATCTGCAATAGCTACAGTACAGGGACATTAATCAGTTCATAGCTGAGGATTTGTCCTAGGTCCACTTCCCTTTCAGCATCATATGCAGTAATGATGCACTGGAGAATGTTTCTTTTTGTTGCACTTTCAAGGATATCTTGTCTAATTTTTTTGCAAATAATGCAATCTCCATAGCACTCTTCAGCACTCCTCAAACATGCACACTCTTCCATTGTTTTGCATGGCTGGAATTTGAATGATAGGGAAGAGCACCAGTGAGATGTTTTAACTAGGCAAGCCTTTACAGTAAAAAAAAAATACAGTGTAAATCCTCTGCAAAGACTGACAACTGTTCATAATAGTTAGTGACTTTCATTTGCTACTTGAGGGTCATTGGGGTAATTCCTGTACTGTCCTACAACATATCTGATACATAAAGAGTTTATTAATGCCTTATGTTTGGCAATTCCTATGATATCTGATGGCAAAACCAAAAAGTATGTGAATTATAATAATTATGCTAATTAGCAAGCTTAAAACTCAAAATTGAGCTTGGTAAACAAAATATTTGAATTCAGCACCCTCAAATTGTGTGAAATAGCCCCTTTACCGACTTTTCCTCAAATTTGCCAACAGGACTTTTTCTGAACGTTTGTTAGCTATCTGCTCTCCCTGTAAGAGGGGATTTTTTTTTTTAAATACAAAAAAAGATTAGCAAAAACTGTCTGGGGGAGAAATATCAAAGAAGAATCAGGTAGCAGATAGAGCATGACTGTTCAATTACCAATATGTCACTGCAGAGGTACCTTGAAGTTTATTTGGGAGGAGGGTAATAACTAACCAGTGTTTCCCATACATTGACTTATTTGTGGCAGCCCACCACAATATCAACATTGACCACCACACAATGATTTTCCAGGTTGTACTAAATTGTGCTTAAATCTGGTTAGCATCATAACAACGCTGCGCTAATTTGCTAAAAACTGTTGCATTCGAGTTAATTCTGCAAACCTACCACCACAAATAGAATTCAATTCTGTGGGAAACACTGCTAACACAGTTTAGCATTAGGGATGTACCAAAACCTTTTTTTTTATTATTATTTTTTGTTACATTTTTGTACTTGATACCAAGTACCGATAGCGCTTTTTATAACAAATGACTTTTATAATAAAATATAATATTATATAATAAAAATAACTATTAGCCTAATAATTATCGCTAAATTAACACTGGCTGGGGAGGACTTCATACCAATCTTCACCTCATTACATTGCATGAGCAGCTCATGAAGAGTCAATCAAGGCAGAGATAAGACAGACTTGACAGAAATCATGAACCCATTGTGACTGTATTAAATTCAAACATGCGTACATGACACTTTGCATAAAATGACATGCTAACATAGCATGGCTGCCTGGCTACCTATATTCAACACACCATATTTCACTGTCTGCTTCCGTTGGTGAACCGCACCTGCATGAGCAAGCACACTTTGCAGTTCTTCGGTAATGTATTCTAGTTCAATTTGTTGTACAACTTTCTACTTTGTACAACAGTGATAGTGGTAGACAGTAAGCTTGTTTACAGTTGATTCCATTATTGCAAAGCCTGTTTCCTTGCTCAATTGTTGTCCTACTATGGTTGTTATAGTTAGGTGATATACAATAAGAGCACACCAGCCAAACACACTTAGCCTACATGGCCTACATGGTAACGCATGCTAAAATGAATGTAAAGCTCAAAAATGGCATACAATAAGGGAGACATGCATTTACACTGTCAAATGTGACCCAATTCAGATTTGTTGCTCTTATTTGACAAAGATTGGATATGCTCTTTGACAATGTAAACAGGAAAAAGACAAATAGGCCAGTCAATCTAGCCCAAAAAGACAAAAAAAAATGCAACAGAAATGCCTCATAGTTTTTATTGGTCCTAATACCCTCCTGAATCATATACTAAAAGTCTTCTGCCGAAGATGGAGTGGAACATATTTTTTTTTAGATTAAAGGCCAAAGTTGTGCCCAACACTCTAAGTAATAGGGGAAAAAAAATAATTAATAGCTATCACTATGAAACTTCTCCAGTTGATTAGTGACATCATACCAAAGAAAAGATGTATTACACGTTTTTGAGATTTTATGTATAACATTGCTCAAGGGCACTTCAGCCGTTCCCGAACCGGCAACCCTCCGGTTACAAGTCCGAAGCACTAACCAGTAGGCCACGGCTGCCCAAAGATCAAAGATCACTGTTTTGTGGGGTGCATGACAGATATGCAGGGAAGGAAAAAAAGTTCAAACTGATTCCTGTCAGGACAACAGACTTCCAGACAAAAATATCTGAAATTTGCACTAAGCGTTGGGACCATTGAATGAGCATCAGTGATTCCACCTCAAGATTACAGCAAAAGACCTGGACGCGTCAACATTGTGCCATATGTACTACTAAAAAGGAAATTGCTGCTGCAGGGGAAAAAGCAATGATACAGTTCTACATAGACAAAGAAGCGGACCTCAATGACCTCAGACTGAAACATTTTTATAGTAAGGTGACTGACAGCAAAATGGCTATCCACTCTCGCAACGGAGGATCCAAGACTCATGCCTGTCCATAATGACCAGGACGCTGCACCTCAATCTTTGTTCGAGCTTGTGAACACACTGTGAGGTGAAGCACACACTAATCCTGACGCAGTGAGCTGCCTGCTACAGCGGCGCTCGGGGAGGGGTTAGGTGCCTTGCTCAAGGGCACTTCAGCTGTTCCTACTGGTCGGGGTTCAAACCAGCAACCCTCCGGTTACAAGTCCAAAGCGTTAACCAGTAGGCCACGGTTGCCCCAATGCGTATGTGCAAATATGTCGGCAAACTTGGATGAGAACATTTATTGAACTTTTTTTGTTGTTGCCACGGAGTTATGGCCTACTGTACCTCCTGTTTTGTATTAAAGTGCCTACTGGGCTTTCTCTTCTACATCTGTCTCTTGAGTTGTGGTTTTGGGTACGTATTGTCTATTTACAGATTTCGATATCAATGACTTGTCTGTTAATAGTGGTTTCCGTGTTTTCTCAAAATTAGGTTTCCGTACACTGTGGAGGAGAAATATCCACTTCATTAACACTATTATAAACTATTCATTACAGATTTCTTCCTATCTATATGTTGTGTTTGATTAGGGAGGAGTTATGTTGATATATTTTCAATAGCCTGATATTTTCTACATTTTATACCAAAAACATCTGACTCTAAATAGTATTTTCTAATGTATGGGATGATGGAGAAACATAGCCACAGTCCCTTCTTTAATTGTGTCTTTCTGTATTGTCTCAACATAATGAAACAATACAGTTTTTAATCTGGCTTCATCCAATTTTCAGATTGTGTGATTTGTATATGCAAATGATGGTACATTTTATGAATAAATGCCCAATTTGCATATATAAACATAAAATCTCAAAGACTTGTAATACATTTTTTCTTTGGTTTGATGTCACTAATCAACTGGAGAAGTTTCATAGTGATAGCTATTAATTTAATTTTTTCCCCTATTGCTTAGAGTGTTGGGCACAACTTTGGCCTTTAATCTAAAAAATATATATGTTCCACTCCATCTTCGGAGGAAGACTTTTAGTATATGGTTCAGGAGGGTATTAGGACCAATAAAAACTATGAGGCATTTCTGTTGCAAATTTTTTGTCTTTTTGGGCTAGATTGTGTGACGAGTACATGGCGTCCTAATCAGCTTGGCCTGCTCATCTGCACCTTTAATTGATTAATTGTTAGGACACCTGGTGTCCAGGGTGTCTTTAAAAGGTACCCTGATGCATTGTGGGTTAGAGAGCGGGCGTAGGGTTGTTGGTGGCAGCAGCAGACCTGAGTCTGGGTTTTGTTAGGTTTTGGTATTTATTTTCTTTAATTTATTTAGCACCACTACATTACTCCGTGCATCCATACATTGCCTACACCACTGACTCTACTGACATATTCAGGGTTTCTAATTATTTTGAGTTGGTTATGTTAAACGCTCTCAATAAATTATTGTTAAATCTTCTCTGCGGTGTGGCGTGTACCCTTGTTTTTGTCTCGTCCTCAAGCCAGGACGTTACAATTGACTGGCCTAACATGCATTCTGATATTTTGAGATCGAATACAGGCCTCATTCATATGGGAAAATAAATCGGATATGCCAGTGTGACTGCAGTCTAAAGAGTCAGATCGGATATTCCCTGTCATTTTCAACCTGCGCATTGTTGGCAGAACGATGTGTTACGGCCCTAGTGTGTTATGGCCCTAGTGTGTTATGGCCCTAGTGTGTTCTGGCCCTAGTGTGTTACGGCCCTAGTGTGTTCTGGCCCTAGTGTGTTCTGGCCCTAGTGTGTTCCGGCCCTAGTGTGTTCCGGCCCTAGTGTGTTTCGGCCCTAGTGTGTTCCGGCCCTAGTGTGTTTCGGCCGTCTGTCTCTGTGTTTCGCCTTTGCCCTTGTTTAGGTCCCACCTACTGCTGATTGCTGGAAAGGGAGTTCCTAATTGGGGTTGATTGGACAGCCCTTAAAAGACCCAAGATGGCGTTAGTTCAGTGCCTTTGAGGCCGCCAGCATCCACGGTTGTGTGAGAGCCGTGGATGGCTGTGTGTACTGTGTTTATGTTGTGTATTGTCATGAGCTGTTGTCATGCTAGTGTGGCCAGGGTGTGCCGGGTTCGGCAAAACTATTCCCAGTGGGGAGGTTAGTGATTGTACGTTTATGTGTTTGTTTGTTACTATTTGGTTTAGGCCTAGCCGTCTTCATACTTTTGGTGTGATTGTCTGTTTGAACTTTTATTTTGATTTAATCAATAAACCGGTCATCTCGATCATTTACTTCCTTGTTTGTGTTTACTGTTCTCCTTTATTTAAGTTAACTAGTTACGCAGCCATATGCCCCTAGGCCTTTTAACCCTTAGAACCCTAAGCTGTTTTTAGGGCATTTTCACTACCTTTATTCATAAGGATTTATTCTGGTCATTGTAAGTGCCACACATACATATTATATATTGTTTTTTTTTCATCAGAGTCTAGGCTATCCAGAACTGCCATAATTTCATGTATTAGCACTAGCATTAAAATATAAAAAGCATATTATAAAAATTCTTATATTTTGACATGTATCTCACCACAGCAAGCTCATAGCTCTACGTGAATTTCATATGTGTGTAGGGCAGACTGTCCTGAATCTGGCAATATAATTGCCATGTTGGAGGGATACTCTGGGGCTGAGCAATTTACATAAATATGTGGTGTGTGATTTACGGAAATAAATGACATTTTTTATTTAGTAATGAAAAATGACCTTTCTGCGCTCCATATCTGTGACACAAACTGATTTGACCCGAGTTTGCGTGTTGGCCTGCGTGTGCTTATGGTGTAGGCACCCATAATGATTCTCAACTTTTTACTGCATTGTATTTGAACAATTTGTTGAACAACTTGGGATGCAATGTGAGCCTTGAATTGGATCCCATGCAGGAATTTGCTAGGATCTCAAAACCGGATAATAAACATGCTTTGTATAGAGAAACACACGATAGCATTGGATTATAAACATGCTTTGCCACAAAAACAGACAAAAACGTGGGGTAAGTCCAGCTATATGAAGTTATTATTTTGCTGTCACTTCTTCTGTTTTATAACCCAAAAGGATGTACTTGGTATCAAATGATAGCTCTGTGTCTCCTCTTTCATCTGACATGCGTGGCATATTTATCACGGGTCCGCGAGTAATTCAAACGAGAGTAATGGGTGTGCAGCGTTGGTTTGTGTACATGACGTTATTATTTTGCAGTCACTTCGTCTGTTTTTATAAGCCATAAGGATCGATATACATGGTACCAATGGATAGCCCTGTGTCTCCTCTTTCATCTGATATGCTTGCCATATCTATGCGATCACGGGTTCGCGAGTAATTCAAACGAGAGTAATGGGTGCGCAGGTGAACGCAGAGAAGTAGACTATAAATATGATGCAATTTGTTTTAATTTCATGATTTTTTTTTTCCATACTTGATCGTGTGTAGTCTCGTTGGAAAGCCCCACTTCTGCTCTGTCACGCAATAAAAGTTTTATCTCGCTGTGATGAACCGTTCCGGAGCAAAGTAACATAGAAGAAATTGTGTGTTTTTTGACGCACTTTGCGTCAATCGGGTTCTAAGGGTTAACATCCAGGCGTAACAGATGTAATTAAAATGAAAACAGATGGAAAAGCTGCAATAAAAGCGGTAAGCTCTCCAGTTTCTTTTTCACCTTGAAATAAAACCGATAGGCCTATTTTGCGGACTTCTCAAGATATTGGAAACGAAAGTAAACAACTATCCACTGAAATACCCTAATGCAAGCTTATTTTGTGCATTTACAGTGCCGTCTGTTTGCTTCATTTGGGTGACCAAAATTGCTCTGGTACACATGCAGATTGTCTCAAGTGATGGGCCACTCTCAAGCGTAGATGTAAACAGGCAGTCCAAAAAATCGGATATACCGGTAGGCAGAAAATCGGAACTGTGCATCAAGGCCATGGACGGATTATGAACTTTTGGGCCCCTGGGCCCAGATGTATTAAAGACCCCCCACTAATTGTCGCATATGTGGGAGGGGGGGTTTGGGGGTCCTCCCCCAGAAGATTTTTTATTTGTTTGATGTGATTTCCTGTGCAAGGCCTGCCAGTGGAAATGCAACCATGGAAATTAATCCGAGGGGCAACCAATGCTCCACCAACACTCATTTAAAATACTGTCTACTGCAGTAATTTTTAATGACCTTAGACATTTTCATAGACACAAATACAGTGGTGTGAAAAAGTGTTTGCCCCCTTCCTGATTTCTGTTGTATGTTTGTATCACCTACAGTAAGTGTTTTTGGTGTAATTGACATCAAACACATTTAAATATAAGACAAAGATAACACAAGTAAGCAGAAAATGCAGTTATTAAAAGGATAATTCCGGTATTTAGCACTCTGAGTCCCTTTTCTGGATTGTTTTGGATGAACTAGAGTGGTGGACACCGACATTTTGATGATAGGTCCTGTCTCGACTTTTCTGACTCGTTTTGAATCGCCTTTAGGCCTACTGCTTCAGATTGGCTGCCTAAACCCATTTCAAAAGCTTTAGGACTTCATCGAACCACAGTGAGAGTCATCCACAAAAAGGCAAAAACATGGAACAGTGGAGTGGCCGGCCGACCAAAATTACCCCAAGAGCGCAGGGACGACTTATCCAAGAGGTCACAAAAGACCCCACAACAACATCCAAAGAACTGCAGGCCTCACTTGCCTCAGTTAACATCAGTGTTCATGACTCCACCATAAGCAGGGGCGGAGTGGCAATCTGGACGATCGGGAGTTTTCCCGGTGGGCCGGCCGAGGAATGTGTGCGGTGCGGGCCAGCCCATAGAGTCTCTGTTGCGGCCGTCGAAATGATAGATTCATTATGAATTTTCCGGGAAAATCTCTGTGATCTACACTTTGAAGTTTTAGGAAGTCTAACCAATATTTATACCACTCGCTCACTGTCTATAGGTCATTCATGGTTACCCTGCACACTCATCTCTCCCATGCTGATTTTTGTGTAGGCCATAAGAAAGGGACTGGGCAAAAATGGCCTGCATGGCAGAGTCCCAAGACAAAAACCACTGCTGAGCAAAAAGAACATTAAAGGGATATTCCACCATTTGGGGAATTACACTCATTTTCCACCTCCCCTTGAGTTAAACAATTGATTTTTACCTTTCTCCCGTTGACCCGTTCAGCTGGTTCTCTAGACAGGTAGGGCACAGCAGCGGATTCTCCCTATTTCCAGTGGCGTCATGCCCATTGAAATAAAGGGGGCACGTGCCCCCTCGGAATTCACCCCCCTCTTCATGATAATTTTTTTGATCATAACTTTGTTCCTATTATGCTCCATAATAGGCCAGAGCCTATAACGACTCAAATGCATTCTTCTGGATGTGTAATAAACCGTACCAAAATAGCTGAAGACCGGTCAAAACACTAGCCCTTTTTCCTAAAATTGGTGTGTATGTTCCCGTAACAACTCACACGCGCATTGAGCTCGCAATGTTTTGCTTGTGTTTTACTGTTACAGTTAACGCTACAGTTTGAACAGTTGAACTGTTACAGTTACAGTTTAAACAGATACAGGCAATGGTGTTGAAGTGGTAAGTAGTCTAGCTAAGCAATAAAAAGTAGTGGAATTATTTGTGGTTGACCAGGAAATTTTGACTTGGCGATCAAATAGTTAGAACTATGGATTTGATGTTGGCCGCGAATTCAGAGAATTACGTTAACGTTAACCTACATGGTGTCAGTGTAACGTAGCCTTGGCTACTCTTACACATATTACAAATATTTGGCAAAGTCTCCTGGTTCAATTGTTTCCAGTTTCATAGAAACGAGGGTGTTAAATTTGCAGTGACTACAAAATCCAACCTAATAACATTAGGCCTACCAAGGCATTGCGTCGGATGTTTCTCAATCTCCACTTGTTCTCTTCACGTATGTGGCAGCTAATCCATGTAGTGAAAAGGGATACCCTTTTAAAAGAAGGCCTAAAGTTGTTTTATATTAATAGGATCGCTATGACCGTGATGTAGAGGGCAAGAAAGTATAATAGTCTCTCTCATGTGCTCATAACTTAGGTTGTCAGGTCACTTGCTCATGATTTGCAGGTAGCAACTTACAAATGAGGTAGGGCTAGCCTATTGCTTGCCATAATGGTAATGAAAAATATATTACTAGAAGTAAAATATTCAAATATTTAGTGTTAACCTTACTCAGCACTGAAACCTGTCAAACTTCGTTCAAAGTCCTTCATCACATGAATTAAGATTAAACTAATTTAATTTCTGAGCCCCACAAAGTCAGACCTCAGCAACTTTTTAAATGTAAGATTGTTCTTAGGTCACATATCAATGAAATCATAACAACTGCAATACTGTTTTTAAAATCATGTGTAGTATGCCTAAGTGTAAATGTGTGTGTCTAAACATGCTTTAATGAGCTTACACTTTAATGAGCTGAATTTGAGCTTACAGTTCTTTCACCAACCTATGTGTTTTACATTAACTTACAAAATAGATACTTTATCTTAGTCCTCAGATAGATGAGGGTTGCTGCTTGCTCTGTTAAGGTATTTCTGTCCCTTCCAAACTGCATTGAAATGGTATGTTTAGCAGCCAGAATTTCAAAATTTCCAGGGGGAGAAATCTCCAGCCCCCCTCTAACACGACCCCCCCCGAAAAAAAATTGCCTGATTGTGCCCCCTCTGAATTTTGGCTTGCATGACGCCCCTGCCTATTTCAACATAGTTTACCATCAAAATGACTTTGACCCTGTTATATTTAGGTAAAACAAACTTGCATGAGGAAGAAGCTTTGAGTTTAAATGAAGGAGCCTAGACCCATATGGTCCATAGAGACTGACCTGTCAGCAGAAGGGCAGAGAGGAGGTGCTCTTGTGAACGCGTTACCTGCTCACTGTTAATTAATCACAGCAAAGGCTTTGGAGACCAAGGATGTCACATCTAAGGGATACTGCTTTCTGACAGTTCAATGTCAGTGTCCACAAGGGTTACTGGAGGAGAGGCAGGCTCAGGGTTTAAATTATACTATCCATTATTCTATCTATTCTGTCTAAAGAACAGGGTCATCTTTTCTCAGAGGAGCTTGTGTAGCAATAGTGTGTCTATCTTTAATGGTGTGCCCGGTGTTCTGAGTTACGGTGTTCTGAGGAATACACACTGTGTAAAATATAAGCTAATGTTAATAAATTATTTAGCAATGCTTTCTCCAGCACTATTGAGACTGAAAAACAGACTGTTCTAATGTGCAGAGCTGAAAGGTATAAATACCAGCTCTGCACCAGTACATCACTGAACACAAGAGGAGCATAAGGACGAGAGATTCACCGATGCAACATTTCAAATTGAGTTAACTTTGATTTCGCTCTTCAGATAACCTATTTAACATGCTACTAGCATGCTCCTAAAAATCACAGTACAATCTAACATATGAATCATTGATTTCCACCACAATTCCAAATCTGCACAGGAATATAAATCATATTCATTTGACTTGGTCAAAAAACTACCCTTGACTATTGAATCATTGCAAAAAAGAAAGTGTACTGCATCATTGGTAAATGCCCTTTTAATATGAAAACACTGGCACATATCACTGTAATGAGAGAAATGAAGAGAGGGAGTGATTAAGGCAGAAAAAGTAGTGACCATAACCATTTACTATTTGCCACTTTATTAGATACATCTATGAAGACATCAAACTAACCACTGTCCTCTACAAAACAGCAAAATACAGTACATCCCTGTATTTTGTACCTTAGGTTTCATAGGTCAGGTCAGTGACTGGAGAGATAGTGTAGCGTATCTTCATTAGGACTTCATTAGGATTTCTCATTTATCTGTTTTTATTTCAAATGATAGGACATAACAAATGAGAATGTGTTTTCACTTCCACCTACCAAAAGCTCTGTACTTAAGTATATATACTCTTTTGATCCCGTGAGGGAAATTTGTATCAAAAAGGAGCTTCTGGTCTAAAAATAAAGTTGATTTTAGCCATAATGCAAGGTGAGCTAGATTTCACAGTCCTGTGGTCTGTGTTTCACATTATTCCACCTGAGTGACTCAGAGGAAATGAATCAGGACTAAGAGGCCACACGGTTTGCCAGACTGTCTTGGGGCCCCAGCGTGCACCAAAGTCACTGCCTCCCTTCACAGATGAGCATGCTGCCAGAGCTGCCTCCGGGCTGCAGCCCAGACACAACCGCCTGACTGGAGGAGAGGCTAGAGAGAGGAAATACAGAATGAGGCCATGGGAACAGAGGACACTGGTCTGTTGTGTTTTCGTTCTTTCAGTATAGAAAAACATCTCTTAAAGAAGCCCTATGCAGGTCTGGTTATTCCTTCGCTGTTTCTGGGTTTTCGCCTGATTTGGGCTCGCATTTTTCATGACATAGCTCCCCCTGCAGCTTCGGTAGCAAGTGACTGCTATGCTAAACCCCCACTAGCTAGCGAGATAGCCATCAAGAAACCAAGCTAAACACATACAGGGCTCACAATACTTACAATTTCAACAGCAACAAAGCCAAGTCGGACTTCTGAAAAAGTTATTTTCATGGCTTGTTAGAATTAGAATTGGCCTGTCTGTTTTTTACACAAAGAATTTCATCTCTGTGTTTAATCCGTCTATGAGTAGTGCACACACCCTCGGAACAGTGAGTTATTAGATGCATGGACACACACACACACACACACACACAAACACACACACACACACACACAAACACACACACACACACACACACACACACACACACTGAACAGTGGGAAACCATAGCTGCAGTGCCTGGGGAGCAATTGGGGTTAGGTTCCTTGCTCAAGGGCACTTCAGCTGTGGATGACAAAGGGAAAGCACTGCTCACTCACTCCCTTCACCCACATCTATAATTCATGCTTGCATCTACAGTGTGCATCGTGTTTGCATGTTTCTGGATTATAAATCATATTTGCAAGTTCTATACAAGAACTCAACAGAATGCATATAGTTTAGATTTCTGTTGTCGGTGGCATCAGTTCTCACCAAATGTATATTTCTATATGTTCATTTGTTTGTACATTTAAAGGGAAACTGAGTGTTACAGGTTACAGGTTTTTCAAGATACGGTAATATCTCCTGCACTATGTAAAACTATTTCAGCACCATGGATAGTAACCAAATAATAATGCCTTGAAAATGACATTCAGTGAGGAATAGAGACCGTTTTCTTCCCATGAATATATACCGATAAGAAAACCAGTGTTCAGAAACCTGCCTCATTTAAGGCCCGTATTTTCTCATTAAGATGACACTTACATCTTACACTCTCTTAATGAAGATACATGGCGCAATAATCTACAAATCCTATTTTAATTCTGTGCCAGTGCCTCACCTATAATGGAGATACTGACTTAATCTAAGCTTTAGTGTTTTGCTGCTGGTTAAAACCTTGGTGCAGAACTCTGAGATGTTTGCAATGATTGGTTACATTTTCTTATAGAATAATTTTAACAGTAAGCCATTGCTAATCATTTAATTTTCGTCAACCACCCAGCAGGTTGGTCCTGGCTGCAGGTTTGGGTTTACGACCACTGCCACAGCAGAGTTATTGTTCTGTAGCTGTGCACTGTGAAGGATTATTTTATGGACAATAGTAAATACATTACAGGGCTCTTTTACATTTTATGACCTCCATTATACTACAAGGCAACCTCACTTATCATTCTGCTCTTTGACAGTGACATAATGTACATGTCACACATCTGCGTTCTCCTCAGCACCAATGAAAATTGTCGGAAGAGGTAATAGAAATATTGGCATGAGGAGCAGAAACATTCACATTACATATCTCAACAGGAGTGAAGACATATGGACCCAGGATTAAACTAAGGATTTGAAATTAAAGTTGTTATTCTTATATGATATGTTAGTCGTTGTTTATAAATGAATACACATTTATATAAGTCATAATGACTTTATTTTTCATATTAATGAGCCCCTTTCAGATCAATAGTCAGACTTAAGATATAGGGGCAATTTATTAAAGTATGTCCAAGCTTTTCTTCAAATTGAACTAAAATTGAACAAAAAAACAAAAGAAAAATCACTGCAATTCAGCCATCACTTTCATTTGATGCTGTGGCAAACAATGAAATGACCAGGGCTGCCGTCCTGTCAAAGCTAAAAAAAGGAAATGTCAAAGGTCCTTTTGAGCTCAATCAGCAAGCCACTGTAATGTGGGATAGTTGTAAGGAAATTGATTTTAACGCCCTGGCAATCACGGTGACTGTAAGGGGCAGATGGCTCCTTGGGTGGTAGGATGTGTGATTGCTTGTGAATGATATAGTTGGCTCTGAGGCAGATTGATGCTAAAAACACCTTGAGGTCGCTAGCAAAGGAACTAGGATTTTTACATGAAGAAGAATATACAGTATGATGGCTGCGTAACACTAAAATGCACACGGCACTCACTCCGATATCATCATGCTTTATCCCAAGCAAGTAACATGAAATGTGCCATGTAGGCTATACATGGAAATCTTTGTTCTGTATTATAACATACAGTATAGCTGCACTCATTTACCTCTTGGCATATCCTATGATTACAGTGACAGAATATAAACTAGCTGCATTTCACAATATGTGTTACACAGCATAGACATTGGACTTATTTGTGAAAATAAAGAGTTTAGTAAAAAAAAAAGAAAGCAATAACACATTGTAATTTAGCTATATTATCACTGTAATGTACTCAAAACAGCCTTTAGTATTAACTTAGGCTATTTAGCTAGATCTGTATGGACTTAACTGATGTTTAGCATGTTAATAGATGCATGTGTCAATCACCTCATATTTATTTCTTCATTTGAAAAAGATCAAATGAAATGCATTTCTGTGGCAGCTGTGGATTTCATCCATCCTTTCTCTCTGATCAGTGTGATCTACTTTAAGACAACTCATCATTTGATCCAAATAACATGCACTTTCTTATCTCCTCTTTGGCAGAACTAGATACACAACGTAAATATTTATAAGACTCAGAATTTGAAACACACCTGTGTTTATTTAATCATCTAGTGGGGTTGGTTTACTGTCTCTCATACTGGCCAGAATTCCATCCATAGGATCAAACCAACTCCTATGTTTGCCTGTATGATAGCAGGACATATTCAACCCTGATGTGAGAAGTGGCTCTGAATATCTTTCAAGAATGTACACCGTGAAAAATGACAGTAGATTCTTATAGACAACTTGTTTAAATCCAACCACATGGCAATAGAATGTAAAGAGTTTTTGAATAAACCAAAAAGGTTGAGATAAACTGAAATTATTAACACCAATGTCTGACACCCATAAAAGAAGGGAAATGCTATTTAGAAGTTTTAAAAAAATCAGATATTCTCATGCCCTCTACTTTTTTCTTTATACGATCGTTTCAATGCTCTCTAAAAATGTCTATAAACAATGGCCTTCGTCAGCTGAGAATAGAAGGACAGTGCACTCTCCAGAACTAAAGCCATTTTTGTGGATGTGGTTCTTTTATCATCAAAAGCAATTTGATGGCTTTCAAGAAGAGGAAGTCCTCCTATGAAGCAATAAAGCTGAATGTGCTCATGTCGTCGGCCTCTCTGAGCCTCCTAATCAAGACACTAAAGAGGGGACCTGCAAGAGGGTCAGACTACAGGAGTACCACTGGGGGAGCAGGTAGACTGATGCCCTCCCATGAAATCACACAGACAAGTCTGCAGAGAGGCCGTGCTCTGCATTTCAATTGAGCCGCTCCGCAGAACCAGCTTCGACTACACAGGAGCACATGGCCTTGGAGAATAACGTGATGGCAAAGGTGTATTGCAATGTCGAACGTGAACATTCAATTGAAATATATCCCATTTTTATTTATTAAATATTTTTTTTTTACCTCAGTACAGTCCACAATGAAGACTTGAATGTTAATGTTTTTCGATGCTGATGGCAGGTCTGGGTATGGCACGTTTTGATACAAAAGGTAAAGACACAAGAAGCTCAACAAATGTGTTTTTAACAGTATAAATGGGGAGAGCTGGCGAAGCTGTGTATCAGTAGAGTGACATTTCCCTCAGCATTTTCAGCATCTAAGCCTTATGCAAATGCCCTCATCGTTATCCCAGCAGTAGCAGCTAAATGTCAGTGAAATGTTATTGTTTTGCACATTAAAGGCATTTCAGACAACTTGTCAAACCTTTGGATGATGCGTGCACTGATACACACCAAAACAATGTGTGTAAAAAATATGTGAAAAGCACAGACAATTCCTTTGCATGGCTTCCAGGGATTTTAAGCAAAGGTTTGCATGTCAAACATTTGTGTCACTAAAAGTTTGATCTTTTTTGAAAAAGCAGAGATAACTAAAAGCATGGTAAGTTGATAGAACGGGGTATTCAATTCAATTTTATAGCAGTAGCAACTGAAATGGTCTCTTTGGAGGACTGAGTGCCCGGGCAAGGAAAGGTTCTCTTCAAACAGGCTGAAATCTTGAGCAGAGCCCAGCAGCTACGTGGGGCTCATCTGAAAAGACAAAGGGGGGCAGGAGGGAAGGCAGATGATGAGGGAATCAGAAGTAAGCAGATAAATATTAGCATATATGTAGCTACACTCAAGGGTACTTACAAGATTGATGGTGGGTTAAAAAGAATAAAGTCAACATTCAAAGTATTCCATAGTGGCTACACAGTGGGTACATGCTAATAATGTCGCTCGGATAATGACGCAGTCAGTGATGCCATTCTTTTTGGCTATATTACAGGCTGGCACAGAGATGTTATGTTCAAGATAAATCTCAGTATATAGCCCATGGCATGGCATAGGCTTTGATGTGGTGCTCAGGTGATATCACACACGTTTGCCGTAATTATTTAATAACTTGTGTATTTCTCATCATATTTGATATTCATTTGTGTATTGCCCTGAAATGTAATATTGACATTGGGTTTGAATTTGCTTTGTTCCTCTTCCACCATTAATCAAAGCAAAATGCCAATGAACAAGGTCCATAAAAACTCATTAGCCCAATAGTGTGTCTTGTCTTTGTTAGCCATCAGCTTGTGAAAATCCACTGAGAAGCAGGATAGAAAGACTAGATAAGCCATAAACACACACTCATCAATAGCCTAAATATTGGGACTGACCCATCTGGGCAGTTGTGTTCAGGCATAATTATCATTAGTACCATCATTTACTCCCCAGCTTTGGGTCTGTGCTCACAATGATAAATCAAGACAATCAAAAATAGTTGCTTCATAAATGCCTTTGATAGCAGTAGACCAGGCTCTCCAACCTTTTTTCCTCTGAGAGCTACTGTACTTTGACAAAAGGGACATGGCCGAGAGCTTTTACGTTAGTAGTACTGTAGCATGCCATGTACTCACATAGCTGATCTCCACCCAAAACCGCTTAATAAGATTTGTATGTTTTTTATGCTTTTTCCTTTTCAATTTTTTATGCTTTTTACTTTTCAATTTACCTTCTCTCTTTGTAGACTGTGAATATGATTTCATAGGAATTTCCGCATGTTTCCCAAGTGACTGGGTTATCAGATTTATGAACATCTTCCTCAAACCTTTTGGAGAGCTATAGGTGGGGAGCTACTGGTAGCTCGCGAGCTGTTGGAGACCCCTGCAGTAGACCTATGAGCAGCTATATGCAGGTGTTGGAGCTTGTAGTATTGCCTTACATAATTTCTACACAACTAGGCTATTGTACAATTACTGAATAAGGTCTAAACCAGAACAGACAGCTCTGTCAGTGAGAGCTTAACAGGAGTCATTTCTTTCAGGGGGAGATGTATTGCATTCAAAGGAATTGGAAAGGCATTCTTTCAATGTGATCCCAACAGTGACTGAGATAAGTAATAAAATGTTTTTTATGTTGAACATCCCACAAAGAACCCTACCACTATTTAATTTGCCTCTACACTTTGAATGACAAATTCTAGAAATGTGTTTTTCCCAACACACCTCTACATGTCTATATGGTTTTTCTGTTTCATATCACCTGGAAATGTTTACAAAACACCTAAAACAAAGACTCATGGTACACACAGCCTGCAGGAGCAAAGTGAAATCCAGTAAAACTGTTGCCTCAGAATTACATCAAAGAGCTAGGTCTGGAGACATGCTCATCCTGAACCAAAGCTGTTCATATTACATTATTGTTGTGTGAAAATACTTTCCAAAATAAAATAGTTGGAGTGATTGTTTGGTAACACTTTACTTGAAGGGATCTACATAAGAGTGGCATGACACGGTCATGGACACATGACACTGTCATGACACATAACCATAACCCTAACAAAAAACGAATGACACTTAATGACAAAAGCGTTATGTCATAAACGTTTATAACTTGTTTATAATGTTTAACACGTTCATTACAGTGTCATGTCACTCTTATGTAGATACCTTCAAGTAAAGTGTAACCGATTGTTGCCATGGCTGCTGCCGTAAATAAAACTAGCATCTCTGCAGTCTACACCAACTATGATTCTGAATAAAAAAAATAGGCCTTGTCTTCTAAAGAACCCAGAGGAGTATAAAACCTCAAATATATATAGCACCACCGTATTGCACAGTAGCATGAATACAGTCATAATATCATCACAGATAAACAGATGTCCATTCTCATTCTCACATAAAGAGCACACACACATGCACACACACACACACACACACACACACACACACACATATACATATACAATACATCTATATCTTCTAATCTCACACAGTACAGAAATGTAAATATGTACAGAATGCTATTAAACACTTTTAATTGATGTTTTGATCACTAGTGTGATCTATCACAGCTGCTGAGTTCATTTTCTACAGAAACCTAGCACCTTCTGCAGGAAATGAGCTTGGGCCATAATGGGTTTGTTAAAGACCCATTCCAGATAGGCTTCAGCTGCATCTGGGGGTAAATAAACTGATGAGGATTTACTGTGATGTGGGGCCCTGCTTAAAGGCAGGGATGAAAGCTCACACCACCACTCTCCCTCCTCCTCCTCCACCTCCTCCTCCTCCTCCCACTCTGCTTTTCACAGTTAGCATGACAGCAGCGAAGAGCCAAAGTCTGTGCATGAACCCGTCCGTCTCTCAGAGGGCTTGGCTCAGTGCGTAGATCCATTTGCAGGGTCATGGCCTTTCAGGAGAGCTCCCTGTCACCACTGATAAAAGAAGATAACTCTTCCACCGCTTGCCTGCTCTGCTGAGACAAACGCAAATGCCATACCGCAGATAAACCATTAGTGACTCCCATTTATAGACAAACGCTTTTCTCCACCTCTTGGGAGAGTGTCTCCAGATAGTAGACTTGTATGCATCATGCTGAACAGTGGTGGATGCCATAAGAGCATCCCACCTCCATTACAAGGAATTAGGGTCCCAAAGACTTTCAGATCAGAACATGCCTGTGATGGGTGAAGAAACTTCATTTTGTTTTTGATATTGTATCTTTTTTTGTGTGTGTTTATTCAGAATAACTTCATAAGCTGTCCTCGAGCACAGCGGTAATTGGGTCTGCTGAGGATTTTCCAGGCAACTTTTGTGATGACAGTTTATACGCCACAGTAATTCTCTCTGTCTCGTTTTTTTTTAATAATTTTTTTAGGCAAGTTTGTTTTTCAGGATACAAACAAAAAACAACATCACTAAATGTGTCGCTGCAAGTCAGCAGGGATCTTGTGTAGTGTATGCCTTCTGCCAGTATGAAATGCTTTTATTCGGCTCTCATAAGGATGCACAATAGACAGCTCTCTACCCCCCCCCCCCCCCCCCACCGCGAAGTATGAAGCTAATTGTGTACAGAACACCAGAATATCTCTTTCGACTTCCATACAGAATCTAATACAACACATTCTGAGTGATACAGCCTTTCCCACTTCACCCCAGATTGCCAGGGTAAATTATTACCCTAAATGGGCCTGGGCCCCCTCCTCTTTGCTATCTACACCACCTCCTTGGGACAGATTATCCGTTCGCACGGCTTCTCATACCACTGCTATGCAGACGACACACAGCTCTATCTGTCCTTTCCACCTGATGACCCCTTGGTTTCAGCACGGATCTCGGATTGCCTTTCAGACATAGCTACATGGATGAAGGCACACCACCTCCAGCTGAACCTCTCAAAGACTGAACTGCTGGTCATCCCAGCTAAACCTACCATACACCACGACATCAACATCAAATTTGACTCCCTGTCTGTTTCACCGACCAGGACTGCAAGAAATCTAGGAGTTGTTCTCGACAACCAACTAAACTTCTCAGATCATGTTGCCTCAGTCGCCCGGTCATGCCGTTTTGCACTCTACAACATACGGAAAATCAGGACTTACTTGACTCAAGATGCTACCCAACTTCTGGTTCAGGCAATAGTCATCTCACGACTCGACTACTGCAATGCCCTCCTGACAGGTCTCCCAGCCTGCGCAGTGAAACCACTTCAGATGATCCAGAACGCGGCGGCGCGCCTGGTCTACAACCAACCCAAAAGGGCACATGTTACCCCGCTGCTCATCCAGCTACACTGGCTACCTACAGTATGGCGGCCCGCATCAAATTCAAGTCTCTAACGCTTGCCTACAAAGTAGTCTCCGGTTCTGCTCCCACCTACTTGAATGCCCTCATACAGACTTACACTACCTCCAGACCGCTGCGCTCCTCTGACGAACGACGTCTAGCTCTACCACCGGTACGCTCAAGCCAATCCAAACTTTTCTCATCTGTTGTTCCTCGTTGGTGGAACACACTGCCAGTTCCTACAAGGGCAGGGACATCCTTCTCCACTTTCAAAAAACTCCTGAAGACCCAGCTCTTTAGAGAACATCTACTCTCATAGCAACACTTACAACAAGTCTTACTGATCCTAGCACTCACCAGCCGTTTTAAACTGACAAGTAACTGTTAAAAACAGCACTCACCGACGCACTTATTCTTACTGTACTCTAATGTTTTTTAAACTGTCCTAAAATTGTGAGAATTGTTCTAAAACGTACTGTTTACCATGTTGTTAGTCGCTTTGGTTAAAAAAGTGTCAGCCAAATGTAATGTAATGTAATGTAATGTAAAATGTAACAGCTCTGTGCATCAGTGCAGTCACTATAAATGGCTTTCTCTGTGGTATATCCCTGCATGTATGAATGATGTGATTTTACTCTGCAATTATGCAGTGCTAAGTGCTTTAGCTCTGCTGTCATAATGTTAGTAAAGAGAGGGGAGAAAGAAACAAAAGATAAAAGCAAGCGAAAAGACATCATCAGGGAATACAGTACTTCCACTATTTTATGACAGGCAAATGCTGTATTTTTAATTAAATATTTACATTTTATTTCCCTGGCGTACAGTTTACTTTCAAATGACAACCTCTTTTCAAAGCAGCGCATGCTGCAAATACGGGGCAAATCAGTGACATTACATATTCTTGATGCCGAAAAATGGAGAGCAAGTCTTTCAAAGTATGCGATCAAGATATGACACTCTGATTCTTTGCCACTGTTGATCTTTGATTGCTTTTGTCCTCTAAAAACACACAGGCAGCCCAGTGTGTTTGCGGAAGCGTGATAGAAGATGGAGACCTTCGAGGCGTTAGTCTTATCAGAGGGCCTCATGGTCAGGGGGGATCATGGCACCAGCTGAATGAGGATTAGAAGACAATGATCCTCCTATTTGACAGTTAGCCCTCATCCTGGCAAGACACTAAAGTGTTTAACAAAGACATCAGTCTTGCTGGAAGTTGGACAGAAAAAAGCCCAGAGCTCTGCTGTCTGTGGAAGCTGTGGGATCCATTTTTCGCCTCTTTGAACACGGAAAAGAAAGCCATGTTCCGCAATCTCAGCATTCACTTTCAGTAGGAAAAATATTATTACACATTCATGTGTTCTGTTAAATTATCATATGGCATATAATTGTAGTGCAGTATTCATGCCCTTCATTCACAAAGGATTTTACAAATGTTACAGTTATTTTGAAACATAGACTATACTTTTTCACTGCCCAATGATAGGAAAGTATTTCCAACTATAACTTTCACTCAAATACTCTCTATTGCACATAGGTTGTAAGAGAGTGCAATAACAAGCTTCCTCCGAACTGGGAGAAAATAAAGAGGGTACTGTCATGCTTCTGCATGTTACTGTTATGATGTGTTTGGCACTTCTACCTGGCAATTTAAGCAGCTATCCAAGACTCTAGAGCAAGACATGACCTATTCCCATCAGCACCCTGCAGACAGGAGGAGGCCCGGTTCACAAATGCCAAAACCCCAGAAAAGGTCAAGTCAGAACCTTAAACCTTTTACATTGTGCCATCAGCTTTAATCATAAATCACAAACAGTTTAGATTAGCAGCCCTCCGACTCATTCAGTGCCGTGGTAATAACCACAAGAGATGGATTTTACAGTAGTCTGTATTTCTGTCTATAAGATCAGTTAAACATGACAACGGATTACTCAATATAGTCACACTACATAATAACACTGCTACCGTTAAGTGAATATTAAAAGCAAGAGATTACCAGTTCACAAAAATAATTCAAATGTATAACTTTTTTTTATTGAAGCTACATCCACAGTTATTCCATCAGTTGATGTAAAACCACTATAGTAGCATGCACTTGCTTAACATAAAAGCCTGGCGTTCAGAGTTCAGAGTTAGAGCTCATCTTACATAGGGCAGATGCAAAGCTGCAGGCAAGGTCTATGGCTCAGGCAGCACCGTAAATGCTTCTGTTTTGATTTGTATAGATGATAATAACCCAAACCGCTCTCCTGACAGCAATGCTTAACGTGGGCAGCATGGCAAATGGCAGTGGCACATTACACAGATGACTTCTTTATGGCTCAGAATACATTAGTGTTTTGCTAATAGTATCATTAGCATAGTTGGAACATAGCCACCTTGTTATTCAGGCATTTGCACATGGAATGGGTAATGAATAGACAGAATGGACAGATGTGATCTATGTAAAATTCGGGCACACTGCAACATGTGACTGATTTCTGGTCTTCAGGGGTTTCGATCTGACCCCTAAGGACGTTGTTCAGTGCAAATCAATATGGTGGAGGGAACTGAGCTAGGGGCAGAGCAGTGTAACGGGGAAAAAACACTCCTGCATCACCTGCACTGGCACACATCTACCACAGGTGGAGCTACAGATAAAACTTTGTTCTATCCTCAGTTGATTGCATTTCACTGAACTCTGTAGATGGGTCGTCAAAACCCATGGCTTATGAATAATGGAAAAAAAAACCTGAACATCTAAAAAGGCTTCAGAAATGATTACCCCCTTTGCCATAAAAAGCTTTGCCTGTGCATTTGTGCTCCCAGTGGCACTGTAGGAAAAAAACTCTTACTCTTTGAGACCTTCCCCTCTCCCTGGCTCAACTATAATTGAACACAGGCACTTTATGTACAAATTGACCATTCAGCACTGGCTAGATGTAGCAGAAATGTGTGGTCATCTGAAGAGACCTTGCTCTTCAGCTGAAATACCATAGAGAAAAAAATTATAAAAGAGAAACATAAAAGTTAATTGATGTACTGATATGGTCATTAACATCACATGCTAGAAAAGATATGTCATTTTTACATGCAATTAAGCTATTGGTCTTGAGAGAGAGTTATGTGTTTTGTTGTTCTATGACTAACAGTACATCCTACAAAATTACATGATTCTACAGTATATATCCTGTGGCTAAGAAGGCTGGGCAGTCCCAACATTCGCCAGGCTGTTATTCTTTATAATGACTGCTGAAAAGAATAATGCCTGCTGCCATTGGCATCATGCCTCTGATTTACGTCTTTCAAATCACTCTGTTCACTTTGTTCACAAAACAAAGTCGATTCACTTTGTTTGAACATAGTCGGGTCATTTTCTTCACAAAATTCATTTGAACTGAAAGTCAGAAAGTAATATGGTGCTACACACAACACCTAATTGTAAAGTTATTTGTGTGAATAAGCTGCGCTGTGCTGAATTATTTTCCAATACTGACCAGTTGACTATGCATTATCCCCAGCATCACACTCTAAAGGAAAATGTAGCTTCAAAGCAGCTCAACACAGAATGTAGTCTTTTGTGTCACTGCATGGTTTTACCAAGCAATAATGAGACTGGGTCAGAGGTCATCCCCATGTGCACACAACAGTGAAATAACTCAAATCAAAGGTTGCACTGAGACTTACATCTCCACAAAGGAGATACAATTGATATGCCAAGAAATCGTGCTCTCAGTTTGTGATGTGATGCGCTCCATTTTTTTTACCTTGTATGTCTTTGATTAGCAGCATCCTTTTAGAGAATGGAGCCTGCCTTCACAGCATAATTAAACACCCCCTCACATATTACTGTTGGCTGGATTGACAGTCATTGGTCTGGCACAGGCATCTGCAAGCCCTGATGCCCCAGAGAATATACGGTATTAGCTCATGGATGCTGCTGAGAGAAATTGCCTCCACAGCAAATAAGTGCACCCAATCTTCCCAAGTTAACACACAGACCAGTGGACAAGAAAAAAGACTGACAACTTTCATGATTTAGGGAATGAACACAAGTGGTCAGTTATTATTTGCATCCAATATTATTCAGTGGAGGCATGTGCGAGGGGCGCTGGAGGCATAGATCAGCATTTTCAGCCTGTCGTTAACTATCGTGGTGATTATTCCTGGACAATGCAGGAGTGTGTAGTGAATGTGCAAAGCTACTTGTAATATACTGTAGGACCTTTGCTGTGTAAAGTGAGTACTCTGTGCTTTCTACAGTATGCTTCATTGAAATTGTCATGAAAATGAAATGT